>NW_022436951.1:4695941-4746463 GCF_009761245.1 Sapajus apella | reverse complement strand
TCCATTTTCTTGATAAATCTTCCTCCATCCCTTTATTTTGAGCCTATGTGTGTCTTTGCACAGGAGATGGGTTTCCTGAATACAGCATACCAATGGGTCTTGGCTCTTTATCCAATTTGCCAGTCTGTGTCTTTTGATTGGGGCATTTAGCCCATTTACATTTAAGGTTAATATTATTATGTGTGAATTTGATTCGCCATTTTGATGCTAGCTGGTTGTTTTGCCTGTTGGTTGATGAAGTTTCTTTATTGTGTCAATGGTCTTTACCATTTGGCATGTTTTTGGAGTGGCTGGTACTGGTTGTTCCTTTCCATGTTTAGTGCTTCCTTCAGGACTCTTGTAAGGCAGGCCTGGTGGTGATGAAATATCTCAGCAATTGCTTGTCTGTAAAGGATTTTATTTCTCCTTCAGTTATGAAGCTTAATTTGAATGAAAATTAAATTTCATTCAAATTATAAAATTTGAATGAATTATGAAAGTCTGGGTTGAAAGTTCTTTTCTTTAAGGATGTTGAATATTGGCCCTCACTCTCTTCTGGCTTGTAGGGTTTCTGCCAAGAGATCTTCTGTGAGTCTGATGGGCTTCCCTTTGTGGGTAACCCGATCTTTCTCTCTGGCTGCCCTTAGCATTTTTTCCTTCATTTCAGCCCTGGTGAATCTGACGATTATGTGCCTTGGGGTTGCTCTTCTTGAGGAATATCTTTGTGGTGTTCTTGGCATTTCCTGGATTTGAATGTTGGCCTGCCTTACTAGGTTGGGGAAGTTCTTCTGGATAATATCCTGAAGAGTGTTTTCCAGCTTGGATTCATTCTCCCTGTCACATTGAGGAATACCAATCAAATGTAGATTAGGTCTTTTCACATAATCCCATATTTCTTGGAGGCTTTGTTCATTTCTTTTTACTCTTTTTTCTCCAATCTTGCCATCTCATTTTATTTCACTGAGTTGATCTTCAGTCTCTGTATCCTTTCTTCTGCTTGATTAATTTGGCTATTGAAACCTGTGTATCCTTCACTAAGTTCTTGTGCTGTATTTTTCAGCTCCATCAAGTCATTTGTGTTCTTCTCTATGCTGGTTATTCTAGTTAGCATCTTGTCTAACCTTTTATTCAAGGTTGTTAGTTTCTTTGCATTGGGTTAGAACATGTTCCTTTAGTTCAGAGAAGTTTGTTATTCCCCACCTTCTGAAGCCTGCTTCTGTCAGTTCGTCAAATTCATTCTGCATCCAGTTTTGTTCCCTTGCTTATGAGGAGTTGTGATCCCTTGGAGGAGGAGAGGCATTCTGGTTTTATGTGATTTCATCCTTTTTGCACTGGTTACTTCCCATCTTTGTGGATTTATCTACCTTTGGTCTTTGAAGTCGGTGATTTTCAGATGAGGTGTCTGAGTGGACATCTTTTCTTTTTATGTTGAAGCTATTTCTTTCTGTTTTTTAGTTTTCCTTCTAATAGGCCCCTCTGCTGTAGGACTGCTGGAGGTCCACTCCAGACCCTGCTTGCCTGGGAATCACCTGTGGGGGCTGCAGGACTGCAAGGATTGCTCCCTGTTCCCTCCTCTGGTAGCTTCATCCTAGAACACTACCCGCCAGGTGTCAGCCAGAGCTCTCCTGTATGAGGTGACTCTTTGGATATACGGGAGTTAGGGAGCCACTTGAGGAGGCAGTCTGTCCCTTATCAGAGCTCAAGTGCTGTGCTGGGAGCTCCATTGCTCCCTTCAGAGCTGCCTAGAGGGACATTTAAGTCTGCAGCGGAACTCACAACACAACTGCCCCTTTTCCCAGGTACTCTGTCCTGGGAAGGTGGGGCCTTATTTATAGGTTACTGATGGGCTGCTGCCTTTCTTCAGAGATGCCCAGCTCAGCAAGGAGGAAGTCTAGTCGCATTCGGTCTGCAGAGGCATTGCTGAGCTGCCATGGGCTCCGCCCAGCTGCTGTGCAGACTTCCTTGCAATTTTGTTTACACTGGCAATGTTAGAACTGCCTCGGTAATTGTGGACTGCCTTGGTAATGGTGGACACCCCTCCCCTTACCGAGCTTGACCATCCCAGGTCTAGCTCAAACTGCTGTGTTGGCTGCAAAAATCTCAAGCCAGTGGGTTTCAGTTTGCTGGTCTTTGTGGGGGTGGGACCTGCCAAGCTAGGTCACTTGGCTCCCTGCCTTCAACCCCCTTTTTATCAGGGGAATGGGTGGCTCTGTCTAGCAGGTATCCCAGGTGACAGCTAAAATGGCTACCCAGTTTTGTGCTGGAAACCGTGGTGCTTGCTGGCCCAGGCAGGAATCTCCTGATCTGTGGGCTGTAAAGACCTATGGGATAAGTGCAGTGTCTGAGACGGAGTGCTGGAGTGGCTAGAAAAGTCCTCGATGGTCTCTGTTGGGTAGAAGGGGGGGATCCTCCAGCCCATTGCACTTCCTACCTTGCCTCAGTATGCCCTCCTTGGGCTACAGCCACTATCCAACCAGTCCCATTGAGATGAACCTGGTACCTCAGTTGGAAATGTGGAGATCACTCGCCTTCTGCATCACTCTTGCTGAGAACTGCACTCCAGAGCTGTTCCTATTAGGCCATCTTGGTGGAAGTCCTCCCCAGTCGTCTTTTATATCTCACAGGGTCACCTGACCTACAGCTGGGTGACTTGACTGCCTGGCCTTACAGGTGGCCTGCCATAATTGCATTCATCCCCCAGGGCCAAGCATATTGCTGTCTGGCAAAACTGGGACTTGGCTAGCATGGATGGTGAGGAGGACAGTCCTGGGGTAGTTATAATAACACCTTCCAATAGCAAATCACTTTACAAAGGAAACTCAGCATGTGGCATGACGTCATGTTGCACAATTAAAAACAAGGAGAGAAAAAACATGGTTCTGATGGGCGGTGGTGAGATTAAGAAAAGGGAAGATCTCATGAATCAACTCAAGGCAAATACACAGATTTTTACTAAGCACCTGTTATGTGTCTGGCATAGTGCTAGGCTAGTGTCATATTGAAAAGCCCTAGGAGTGTGTGATGTGACCCTTATCTGCAAAGAAACTGCAGTCTGTAGGCAGGGGTTAGACAGTCCTGTTACAGTATCAATGAGAGAACAAAAGGAATCAGAGCATTAGTAAGGGCCATTAGTGAGGTGGAGAAAATAATGACAAGAGGAGATCAGGGTGAGGAGACATTATTGCAAATTGGATCCTGGAATGGGCTCTGAAGAAGAGGTGGCTTTCTGGTCGAGTGGGATTTAGATGAGCAGAGAGGAGTAGAGAAAACAGTCCAGGTGGAAGAATATTGCAGATCTGGGCAGGCCATGTTCAAAGGCTGAAACAAGAACAAACTTTGTTTGGGGATAGGAGATGCTGTCAGTGAGGAAATGTAAGTATGATACAAATTTGAATAGCTACTGCTAGAATTCATGTAATGTTAATGGTCAAAAGTGTACCTCTGAGAGCAAAATCGTGTCTTAAATGAGCTTTACCTTATGAATTTTCCTGGAGGAATATTTTTGCTGTTTTTGGCTGCATAGTCTTGCCTGTAATGCCCACAGTTAGGCATCCTTCAGGTCATTGGTGGAAAACAATACTGATGGGGGATGGGGCTGGACTGCCTCCTTTGAGGGACAAATGACCGTTTGTCCATTGAATATGTAACTTGCACAAAACCAGACATTCCATGTAGCTCTGTCTTTACACAGTGTTGTATTCAGAGAAATAGCAATCCTGCTGCAGCCTTCCTTGGAGAGTTACATCGATCTTTATAATAGATTTTCTTAATGCATGCCTGATAACCTTTTAGACATCTTGCCCTTATCCCCAAGCTCCCCCTCACAGTAGCTGCTGAAACCTCTCCCTGTCTGTCCCCAAAACAATATGCTTCTATTCTGTTGACCCTCAGCCCCTTGCTCATACACATCACAACTCCCAGAAGCTGGTACCCTCTGTGTACAAAGATCCCCAAGAAGAAGCTGGACTCAAAAAAATCTATCCAGGAAACAAGAGTTGGGGAGCCAAGATAATGGGGCTGGCTGCAGTGGGTAAGGGCAGGATGGTTCACTGTGAAACTCTTATAGAAATCATTTTGATCCCTGTTCACATCTGGTCCAGCAAACTAAAAACTTAAAAGTTTTTTATATATATGCAAAGTATACATAACATAAAATTTTCCATTTTGACCATTTTATGTGTCCAATTTAATGGCATGAATTACATTCACACTGCTGAGCAGCCATCACCACTATTTCCAGAATATCACCCCAAACAGAAACTCTGTACCCATTATGCAACAACTCCCCACGTCTCTCTCCAGCCCTTGGTAAACTTTAATCTACTTTCTGTCTCTCTGAATTTTACTAATTCTAGATATTTTGTATAAGTAGAAATGTACATTATTTGCCCTTTTATAGATGGCTTCTTTCACTTAGCCTAATGTTATCAAGGTTCCTCCATGTTGCAGCATGTAACATGGCTTTGTTTCTTTTTAGGGCTGAATAATATTCCATTGCATGTATATACCACACTTTGTTTATCCATTCGTCTTTTGATGAACAATTAGTTGGCTTCTATCTTTTGGCTATTGTAAATAATGCTTATGAACATTGGCATATGTCTGTCTGAATTTCTCTTTTCAATCATTTTAGGTATATACTTAGGAGTGGAATTGCTAGTAATTCTACATTTAACTTTTTGAAGAACTACCAGACTGTCTTCCACAGTGACTGTACCATTTTACATTCCTGCTAGCAATTTACAAGGATTTCCATTTCTCCACATCCTCACCAACACTTATTATTTTCTGTTTTTGTCTTTTTCTGTGGTAGCCATTCTAGTGGGTGTGAAGTGGCATCTCACTGTGGTTTTGACTTGCATTTCCCTAGTGACTAATGATGCTAAACCTTTTTCATGCACTTATTGCCATTTGCAGATCTTCTTTAGAAAATGTTCAAGCCTTTTGTCTGTTTTTTAACTGGGCTGTTTATCTTTTTGTTTTTGAATTGTAGTTTTTTCATGTATTCTGGATATTAATCACTTATCAGAGAAACAATTTGCAAGTGTTTTCTTCTTTTTGTGGATTTTTTTCACTCTCAGTAGTGACCTTTGATATACAAAAGTTTCAAATTTTAATGAAGTTCCATTTACCTATTTTTGTGGTTGTTGTCTATGCTTTAGGTCTTATATTTAAGAAGCAATTGCCAAATCCAAAGTCATAAAGACATTCCCCTATATTTCCTCTAAGAGTTTTACAGTTTTGCCTTTTAAATTCAGGTCTTTGATCTATTTTGAGATAACTTTTGCCTATGGTATGATTTAAGGTTTCAACTTCATTCTATTGCACATAGATATCATTTTTCCAGAACCATTTGATAAAAAGACTATCCTTTCTCCTTAAATGGCATTGGTACCCTACTTGAAAATTAATTGACCATAGGTGTGAGGGTTTATTTCTGGGCTGCCAGTTCTACTCCATTGGTCTATATGTCTATTCTTACACTGGTGTCATACTGTTTTGATTACTGTAGCTGTGTAGTAAGTTTTAAAAGTGAGAATCTGCAGATTTTTAGATGTAAAGAAGATATCCATTTTGAAAAGTCATGCCTTCGCTACTCCTTAGAAATTGTTCTTGCATCAAGTATAGACAGTCAGCCTGTGGATTTCTCTCCCTTTTCTAACATTGACTCTAGTTTAGGCCATAGTTTAGCAGAGAAAGCCCTTCATTTTTAAGTTGGCAGAGGCAGGACTAATGAAATAAATACTCTGAATTCTTTCCATAGGAGCTAGGTTTTTTTGCTTGTTTGTTTTCCTAGACAGGGTCAAGGAATAGGGGATTCATACTGATCCTAAATAAGGGAGAAAATGTTAATTAAAAGACATGACTGTCTATTGTGTTCTAGTCAGAAACATAAAAACCACATCCAATGTTACCACAGAAAGAACTGAATTTAGGAAAAAATTACAAAGGGGAGGAGAGATGAAGAATAATGGAGAAACAAAAAATAGCATCCCAAAGATGAGAAAGAGCTGGAAATCCACTGCCCCCCACTAAGCCATATTGGCAAAAGGAAGAAGCAATCTTCCCAAGTGTATTGATCCATTCTCACACTTCTATGAAGAAATACCCAAGGCTGGATAATTTATAAAGGTAAGAGATTTAATTGACTCACAGTTCTGAATGGCTGGGGAGGCCTCAGGAAACTTACAATCATGGCAGAAGGCAAAGGAATAGCAGGCACTTCTTCACAGGGCATCAGGACAGAATGAGTGCAAGCAGAGGAAATGCCAGATGCTTACAAAACTATTAGATTTTACGAGACTCAATTATTATCATGAGAACAGCATGGAGGAAACCACCCCCATGATCTAATTAACTTCACCTGGTCCTGCCCTCAACACATGTAATTAAGGGAATTACAATTCAAGATGACATTTTGGGTGGGGCACAGCCAAACCATATAATTCCATACCTTGGCCATCCCAAATCTCATGTCCTCACATTTCAAAGCACAATCATGCCTTTCCAACAGTCCTCCAAAGTCTTAACTCATTCCAGCATTAATCCAAAAGTCCAAGACAAGGCAAGTCCCTTCTGCCTAGGAGCCTATAAAATCAAAAGCAAGTTAGGAGGCTAAGGTGGGTGGATCACCTGAGGTCAGAAGTTCGAGATCAGCCTGGCCAACTGGTGAAACCCCGTCTCTACTAAAAATACCACCAAAAAAAAAAAGTGCTGGGTGTAGTGGCACACACCTGTAATCCCAGCTACTTAGGAGGCTGAGGCAGGAGAATCACTTGAACCAGGGAGATGGAGGTTGTAGTGAGCCAAGATTGTGCTATTGCACTCTAGCCTAGGTGACAAGAACAAAACTCCATCTCAAAAAATTTTTTTTGAAAACTTAGATACTTCCTAGATATAGTGGGAGTACAGGCATTGGGTAAAAATACTTATTCCAAAATAAGAGAAGTTGGCCCAAACAAAGGGGCTACAGGCCCCATGCAAATCTAATAGGGCAGTCATTAAACCTTAAAAGTTCCATAATGATCTCCTTTGATTCCATGTCCCACATTCAGGTTACTCTGATTCAAGAGGTGGGCTCCCACAGCCTTCACAGCTCTGCCTCTGTGGTTTTGCAGGGTATAGCCCCTGTCCTGGCTGCTTTTACAGGCTGGTGTTGAGTGTCTGTGGCTTTTCCAGGCACATGGTGCAAGCTGTCAGTGGACCTAACAATCTGGGGTCTGGAGGATGGTGGCCCTCTTCTCACAGCTCCAATAGGCAGTGCCCCAGTGGGGACTCTGTGTGGGGGCTCCAATCCCACATTTTCCTTCTGCGCTGCCCTAGCAGAGCTTTTCCATGAGGGCTCACCTCTTCAGCAAACTTTTGCTTGGAAATCCAGGTGTTTCCATACATCTTCTGAAATCTAAGCATAGGTTTCCAAACCTCAATTATTGACTTCTGTGCACTCACAAGCTCAACACCACATGGAAGCCACCAAGACTTGGGGCTTGCACCCTCTAAAACAATGGCTTGAGCTGTACCTTGGCCCCTTTGAGCTACTGCTAGAGCTGAAACAGCTTGGATGCAGGGCACCACGTCCTGAGACAGCATAGAGCAGGGGAGCTCTGGGCCCATTTTTCCCTGCTAGGCCTCTGGGCCTATAATGAGAAGGGCTGCTGTGAAGCTCTGTGACATGCCCTGGAGACATTTTCCCCATTGTCTAGGTGACTAACACTCAGTTCCTCTTTACTTAGCAAATTTCTGCAGCTGGCTTGAATTTCTCTCCAGAAAATGGGTTTTTCTTTTCTATCACATCATAAGGCTGTAAGTTTTCCAAACTTTTATACTCTGCTTCCTCTTGGATGCTTTGCTACTTAGAAATTTCTTCTGCCAGTTACCCTAAATCATCTCTCTCAAGTTCAAAGTTCCATAGATCTCTAGGGCAGGGGCAAAATGCTGTCAGTCTCTTTGCTAAACCATAGCAAGAGTCACCTTTGCTCCAGTTCCCAAGAAGTTCCTTATCTCCATCTGAAACCACCTCAGCCTGGACTTTATTGTCCATATCACTATCAGCATTTTTGTCAAAACCATTCAACAAGCCTCTAAGAAGTTCCAGACTTTTCCACATCTTCCTGTCTTCTGAGCCCTCCTAACTATTCCAACTTCTGCCTGTTACCCAGTTCCTAAGTCACTTCCACATTTTTGAGTATCTTTACAGCAGTGGCCCCACTACGTTGGTACCAATTTACTATATTCGTCTGTTCTCACACTGCTATGAAAAAGTACCACAGACAGGGTAATTTATAAAGGAAAGAGGTTTAACTGACTCACAGTTCTGCATTGCTGGGAAGGCCTTAGGAAACTTACATTCATGGCAGAAGGCAAAGGAGAAGCAGGTACCTTCTTTACAGGGCAGCAGGATGGAGAAAATACAAGCAGAGGAAATGCCAGATACTTATAAAATTATCAGATCTTGTGAGACACACTCATTATCACAAGAACAGCATGGGGAAACCACCATCATGATCCAGTTACCTCCACCTGGTCCAACCCTTGACACATGGTGATTATGGGGATTATAATTCAAGATGAGATTTTGAGTGGGGACACAGCCAAGCTGTATTACCAAGTCCTAAGGATGAGGTTCATTCAATGAAAGCTGGGACCATAAGACAGGAGCTAGAGGCCAGGGAAGATGCAGCCTCTGCAGAAATGTCACCCAGGTAGAGCAGGAAGGGAAGAAATACCTCTGGCTGAAGCCATTCAAAGTCACTTGTCCTGGGAGCCCCAGGAGATGCAGTCTTCCCATTTGTGATGGGGAGCAGAACAGAGAAGGATACAGCATGGATCTAAGGCAATATAGGCCCAGGAATTACATACAAGGAAAATAGAACCCCCTAATATTTCCATGTGGGAATCTGATTTGGGGTGTTAAAAATAATAAATTCAGTATTAACAATGGAAGTGCAATTACTGAGTATAAGTGAGAGGCAAATAACGCAGGCTCTTTACAGTTCACCTAGCTGAAATTCATGACAAGGCCCAGTGAGGTCAATGCAATTGAATAGTTTTAAAGACAGGGAGAATGAGGCTCAGTGAAGTGGCTTGTCTAAGCTTGTAACTTACATAGTCACAACTGGCTTCGAGGCACGTTTCTCTCTCTCTCCCTCAAGTCTGTGTTCCTAACCACAAGGTCTGAAAAGCAGGACTACAAGTTCCGTGAGACAACGGAAAGGAAGGCTGACCCTGATGTACTATTTCTCACCTGGCTGACTTCATCTCTCCTCCCCTTTGTAATTTTTTCCTAAATTCAGTTCTTTCTGTGCCACAGAAATGTGAGTCCCTTCTAGCCAAAGTGCCATGGAGAAGATGGGAGGAAAGGGATAAGGAAAGAAAAGAGGGGGTACCCGGAAAAGGGAAATATGAACATTCTGCCCTCTGGGTCAGCTTGTCACTCCATGTAGAAGTAACTTTGCCGGCTCTCCAAAATGAAGAACGAATGAGTAACCATGTTGAGAACTCCTGCCATTCCTTTAAAACAAGGGCCAAGTGGCTCAGCTAGATGGCAGAAGCAAGCAAGAACTGCCCCGGGAGACCCTTGGCAGCCTGTAGAGCCTGCTACCAGGTTGCAGGGGTGGAAGATTTGGGGGATTTAGAGGTGCCCCATATGTGGTTCAACCCATATATTTGGCTTCTCCATGCCTCCATTCCTTTTTTTTTTTTTTTTTTTTTTTTTTTTGAGACGGAGTTTCACTCATGTCTCATGTTACCCAGGCTGGAGTGCAATGGCGCGATCTTGGCTCACCGCAACCTCCACCTCCTGGGTTCAGGCAATTCTCCTGCCTCAGCCTCCTGAGTAGCTGGGATTACAGGCACGCACCACCATGCCCAGCTAATTTTTTGTATTTTTAGTAGAGACGGCGTTTCACCATGTTGACCAGGATGGTCTCGATCTCTTGACCTCGTGATCCACCCGCCTCGGCCTCCCAAAGTGCTGGGATTACAGGCTTGAGCCACCGCGCCCGGCCGCCTCCATTCCTTTGTAATTAGTCACCTATGTAACATTCTCCTTGTGATAGTTGACTTCAGGTGTTCTTAAGGAATGAGATCAGCTTGTCCACTAGTCCCAGTTTCTGATTCAGGAGGTCTGGGAAGGAGCCTGAAAATTTGCATTTTTCAGAAGTTCCCAGGTGATGCTGGTCCCAGGATCATAATTGTATATATGTGTGTGTATGTGTATATATAAGTAATTTGTATATAGCTAGATGTCCTCTATCTATATATGTAATTTGTTCTCTATAAGATGTCCTCTGTCTATAAAAGTCATTTGCAAAAGTATAAAAGTAATGTCCTCTATCTATACACAAATTACTTATATATATATGCACACATATAGATTATGTTAATATGTTATATACATACACTCCATTCATATTTATTAACATTTAGTTGTTTATAATATTGTAATATTTTTTAAAACTCGAGTATTTCCATAGTTATATTCTCTTTCTGCTATGTATTTCATTTATTTGTAATCCTTGTCGCCGTTCTTTAATAAGTCGTATGGGCTTTCCAGAAGACTGGCTTTTATTTTTCATGTTAATTATTCTCTTTCTCTTTGTCTCTCCCAGTGTTCACATCCCTTATCTCTTTCCTTCTTGTTTCGTTATGTAGGTTCTATTACTCTTCACCTTCCTGAGTTAAATAGCTCATTTTCTACCTGCTCTGTTTTTTGTTTCACATGTTTAAAGCTCTCCACAGTCCTGTAAGCACTGCTCTAGCTGCATCCCACTAATTTTGAAATGCAATGCTTTTCTTGTCACAGATCTCTAGATTTTTAATCACTTTTCTATCTGATTTTCTCTTGGAATCAAATATTGTTCAGTGGTATCTTTATTGGAGTCTAAACACATGGAATTTTGCAAAAACTGCCATTTTTTAGGTGTCTCATTTTATTGCACTGTGGTCAGAGAATTTGGTCTGCACGACACTGATGCCCTGAAATGCTGATCCAGTCTTTCAGCTGTGTAGTCGTTTGTGGTTTGCTTGGCCCACCATTTCCTTCCCTCCATTTATTCTCATTTTTCCTTCTGGGATCCTATTAGAAAATGTTGACACTTCTATATCTGTCTCCCATATCTCTGAACTCTTCCGTCATTCTTTTCCTTTCTTCCTTCTTTCTTGATGCCTACTGGCAAAATTCTTCAACCTGAACATCCAGCTTGCAAATTAAGACTTGGTATCTATTCAGCCTTCCTTCACACGCAGATACTTTGCTGATCCCTGGCCCAAAGTAAAGATGGAATAGGAATGGAGAGAAAATGACAAAAATACAGATATCTCCCAGAGGAGGCTGGCCTGGTCTTCAGTTGTCCCCTCAGGCTCTCTCTAGCATAAGGTCATTATCGTCTCACTCCCCTTCCCCACCCCATCTCCTCTCAGCCAACTGGGTCCCAACCAAGACTCTCACAGAGAGTTTCCTAAAATGTTTGTATTATTTGGCTGAGCATACTTGAAAGCCATCAACTTCTCCATCTTTTCTGTAGAATCTGCAACTCTTGGTTCCATGTGGGAGCCAGCAGTCTCTGAATAGTCATTTCCTGTGCATTCTGACTTATCTGTGGTTCTCCGTTCTCTGTTTTAATAGCCACTGCAGCCTTAATTTTATTCTTTTCAAAATAATACAAGAAAGTACCAAGAAGTTTGGGATCATTTTATTAGCAACAAATGTCTGTCAATATTAATTTATCCCATGTGTGAAATATGAGTGAGATAAATGCCAAACTACTAAATTCAACTTAAATAACAGGAACAGTAAAGAATGAACTGAAATTCTTGGCTAATAGAGTAGCCACATTTCTCCAGCAGACTTGACCTGCTGAAGTTCAGAGATCTGGTCTAAAAAACTTTAACAGAGGTCAAGACAAGTACTGAATCTAGGAGGACACATTTCTCAGAATAAATTCCCCAGGATTTTAACAGAGTGGTTTCTCCATTGAGTTGCCAGACTTAGCAAATAAAAATATAAGACACCTAATTAAATTTGAAAAATACCTTTAACTGCTGCATTTTGGTAATTTATTTTAAAAATAGTGGAGTACAGGACATTTAGGGAGTCCCGACAAAGTAGATACATGACACAGGACAAAATTATTAAATACAGTTCATATATGTAAGGTCACCTGGCAAGTCAATTTGTCCATCCACTGGCATTATTAGACTTGCATGGGCCTCATAGTTGCTCAAGACCATGATGAGAAAGGCCTTCCGTCCAAAAGTATGGTCCATGTTCAGCTTGGAAGAGAATAGTTAACATCAGGATCATTCAGGAAATTTCAGAACAAGTATTTGCATAACAGTAGGTTTGATTTAGAGGAGAGGTTCTTAACCCTGGATGTACATTAGCATCATCTGGGGACTGGGTTGCCAAATTAAATACAGGATGCTCAGTTAAACTTACATTTTAAATAAACACAAATAATTTCTTAATGTGAGTCCCAAATATTGTATATAATATGCACAGTATTTGTATGTACAGTAAAAAAAATTTCTATCTGAAATGCACATTTAACTGGACATTCTGTATTTTCGTTTGCTATGTTTGACAAACCTAGCTAGAGGTGTTTTAAAACATACCCATTGAAGGGGAGGAAGGCAGCAAATCATGCTGCCATCTGTGTACCTTTGCAACAATCTTGCATGTTCTTCACATGTAACCCAAAACCTAAAATGCAATTTAAAAAAATACAGAAAAAAAAAAACAAAATATACCCATGCCTGGACCACACCCCAGGTAAATTCAATCGCAGACTAATGGTGGGCCAGTTACAAATCTCTCCAGGTGATTCTGCTAGACAACCAGGTTGACAGTCCCTCCTCTGGAGTTTAGAGCTGAGCATCTGTGTTCACGTGGCCCACCTGGGACTTGTTCAAGTGTGTGCAGACGCATTGGTCTGGGGTGGGGTGTGAGGTTCTGCATTTCTAACAAGTTCCCAGGTGATGCTGTCCCATAAGTCAGAGCAACGTATTTGTTTAACAAGTGTTTCTGAGCCGTGAAGGTGAATCAGGTGGGATGAATGTAGAGGCCACAGCCCTTGAAGGGGTATAAACTCCCCTCACAGTTCATGGCTCACTTCGTCTGTGACAGGTGTCTTGTGCATTTTCCAGGTCTTTTCCACACTACCACTGCAGTGGGACCATGTGACATGCACATTTCCTTGGCCCAGCTTGTCTCGTAAGTTCCTAATGGTTTCCTCTTTAAGTAAAAGATGTACCTGGTTGGAAGGGGGAAACCCTAGTTGTGTAATGGAGTGTGTGTGTATTACAGTGGAAGGAGAGTGATCAGAGGGCAATCCCTGCCCCTGAGGAGCTGTGCTCAGACCCTGCTGGACCTAGCAGCCTCTCCTGGCCTGACTGATGTAGGAGTTTGTTGTCTAGAAATGATCTGACCCAGGAAGCATTTTAGAACCCTTAGAGTAGCCATGATAGCCCTGCAGAGAATCTTGAAATATTTGCATTGGTGCATATGTGTGGAATGAATGGTGTGGGATGAATGTGGATATGCACATGGCAGGGGAGCCATGGAAAGAAGCCAGGCAGGGTCTATGGCACCGGATGGGTGCACTTCAACTTTCCTATGTTACTGAGTGAAGTTCCAGACGTCCCTGTTCCTTCTGTCTCCCAGCTCCTACTCATCACTGCTTCATGTCCATTGTATACACACAAACACAAGTGTGCGTGCACACACTTGCAAAGACATTCTTTCTTTTTTCAACTCTTAGAGAAAGTCCAAAGGCCACTGTTAAGATCACCAAGAAAATGTTGGCATGTTCCTCTGGGGTTGTCTAACCAAGGTTATGATCTTTAAAGGAATACACACAAGCTGGTCACTAGCTAATGCTGTCAAGTGTGGAGAGTGAAAAATTCTGAAAGCTACCAGGTACTGCCATGCACCAGAACCACCCTCAGAGTACTCCATAGAAATAGATCAGGGCTGGCTGGGTGCAGTGGCTCATGCCTGTAATCCCAGCACTCAGGAGGCTGAGGCAGGCAGATCACCTGAGGTCGGGAGTTTGAGACCAGCCTAACCAACATGGAGAGACCCCTTCTCTACTAAAAATACAAAATTAGCCTGGCATGGTGGCGCATGCCTGTAATTCCAGCTACTCAAGAGGTTGAGGCAGGAGGCGGGGAGGTGGAGGTTGCAGTGAGCCGAGATCACACCACTGCACTCCAGCCTGGAGAACAAGAACCAAATTCCATCAGAAAGAGAGAAAGAGGGGGAAGAAAAGAAGGAAGGAAGGAAGGAAGGAAGGAAGGAAGGAAGGAAGGAAGGAAGGAAGGAGGGAAGGAAGGAAGGAGGGAAGGAAAGAAAAAATTAAGGAAGGAATTAAGAAAAAGAAATAGGACAGGGCAGGTCCTTGTTCCTGTCCCTCCAAGGAGGTGGGGCAGATTAGTTGGAAAAGCAATGTTGCCTGGAGAATGAGAAGATCTGATCCCATTTCATTTTTGGGATCTAATGGTGATTGACTTTAGGCAAGGCATGTAAGTGGTCTGATTCTCCATTTCCTCTTAATAACAGAGCTAGTAATACTTGAAAGAGCTGCTGAGGGTTAATGAGAGAAGCTGCACGACAGCACCCAGCTCAGGCCCTGGCACGAGGGAGCTGCAGATCCATGTCAGCCAGTCCTGACTACTGGGAGAGATGCTGATTCTTTCCACTATAACTTCATGACCTTTGCCTCTCCATTTCTTATTCCCAGACATTTGCTCTGGCGAGAAGGCCACAGAAAACAGCAAAACTTCAGTTCAAAGAGAACTGCAAAGCCAGGCATCAGTGGCCCAGCTCATGTTTATAAAGAATGGCATTTATAGCTGAACACTTTCCAGGGTAGCATATTTCAATAACACAAAACAAATCACACCAAAATACCAGCACACACACCCCACCTTAAAAAGTATTTACTATCAATTTTATGAGAAGTTGATGGAACGGTTGAAAGAATGTTGAAATGAAAAGCCACTTCTGAAACACCCTGTCATGCATTGAAACATTTTGGTGTGTTATTAGTATTATTCTTTTTAATCTGGAGGCTCTTGGCTGCCCCCGCCTGCGTGACTGCATGAGGAAATGCCCCCGTTTGAAGAGCAGGAATATCACTGGTTATCCGCTCTGTGAACATTTGTTGATTCCAAATGAGCCATCACCCGCAAAGACCAAGAAATACCATTTACCTCTTGGACCCAACAGGATTGCACTCAGCAAACTAATCATTGGACAAAACGTGCCAATTATTCAGGGATAAAATTGTTTCAGAAGATAGAGATGCCCTGATTTTTTTTTCTTTTTCTTTTTTAGTTTGTGATTGAAAAAAAATTAATTCAACTCCTCTTTTTTTTTTTAACTTTTATTTTAGGTTTAGGGGTACATGTGAATTCAACCCCTCACTTTTAAATGCTGTGAAGGATGCAAATGCTGACCAGTGTGGCCAGACACAGACAACGGTGTTTTTGTGAATTATGACCAAATTCATACAATCTACTTTAAATGTACTTTGATCTGTGTATATACATGTATGTGTATATATGAGAATATTAATATAAATTACATGTATATGTGTGTTAAACACATTGCAAAAGATACATTCTGTCTCCATATTTATATGTGTCTATGTATCGCCACTGTCTGACCCCTAAAAATGAGGCAACTAAAGAATATTTGATGACAGAGAAATATTAAAACATTAAATTTGAAAAAGTTTCAGAAACCATATCATACAGTATAATCCCATTTTAGAAAATTTATATTTATAAACATATATATAAAAATCTGTAGAAAAAATTAGGACATATAATAGTATGTGACCAGTGGCTATGTCCACGTGGTGGAATTATTGGTGATTTTGTTTTCTTTCTGCTTTTTTTCTTTGTGTTTCTTCAATAAACATGTATTATTTTTATAATCAGAAAAATATCCCATGACAAATGTTATTTTTAGGAACTAAAATCTAAAAAACTTGGTGCTTTCTATGGCTTCTGCTCAGTAAGCTGCCCTAGCCTTGCTGCTTTTGCAGCTGAGAACTCTCAGTTTCCTGACGGGACTGGCAAAGGCTAAAGAGAGAGACCTTCAGCAAGATGGCAGAGCTCGAAGAGTTACCTGCATAGCACTGCCTTGTTGGAGGAAGAAGTAGGGGCCCCATTGCCTATAGGCTTTGTATTTGAGGGTAGAGCCATCCCCAAAGCCAGGAGGTGAAGCTCCAAAGAGCCCCATTCTTGGCAGATGCCCTGTTGTTGCCATGGTAAAAGTCTTAAAAAAAATTTTTTTTGAGACAAAGTTTCACTCTTGTTGCCCAGGTTGGAGTGCAATGACGCAATCTTGGCTCATTACAACCTTTGCCTCCTTAGTTCAAGCGAATCTCCTGCCTCAGCCTCCCTAGTAGCTGGGATTACTGGCGTGCACCACCACACCTGGCTAGTTTTTTTTTTGTTTTGTTTTTTTGTATTTTTAGTAGAGACAAGGTTTCACCATGTTGGCCAAGCTGGTCTTGAACTCCTGACCTCAGGCTGCCTCAGCTCCCACAGTGCTGGGATTACAGATGTGAGCCACTGCACCCACCAAAAGTCTTAATATTTTTTGAACAAGGAGGCTTGCATTTTCATTTTTCACTGGCATCTGCAAATTATGTAGCTAGTGTTGTCTGACGCTCTGACCTCTCAAAGCAGAGTCAAAGGAAAACAAAAAGATGAAAACAATAGTTTATTTGTACACTACTTTGAATGTCTGGTCTTCAGGAACGCTACCTGAGTTTACCTGAAACACTTTCTTTCCTCCATAGAATTTCACACCATTTCTGTTTATTAAAAACACAATGCACATAATCTCAACGGTGCTGGAAGCTGGCACTGACCTTCACTCAGCTCAGGGATGTCATTTCTCTTGAGTGTGGCTCTGCAGGGGACTTCCTGGCCAAGTGCCCTTCTCACGGGGCCGGCTGTGGCACACGTGCATCCCTTCTTTCAAAGATGCAGACCTTTCTGAGCTGCTCTGGTGTTGACAGACGCTGGGAAAGGCTCTCCTATAATCTCCAAGCTCTGGCCGGAGAATGTGTGCCTTAAGATACTGTTTTTTTTTTTTTTTTTTTTTCCCCTAACTCAACTCCAAAAAGCACAATCAATAAAATTCACCTGCCTTGTTGGGTTGATGCACTTAAAAAAAAAAAAAAAGGAAAAGTTTGCATTCCATTTGAATGCCTTTTAAGGAAACCAAAAATTTGAAACAGGAGACAAACTGGATCATTACTGACTTTTTCAAGCATTTGAAAGAAAGAGGCAGAAAATCATTAGTAAAGTCTCCTCCACGGCTGCTGCTATTTTTGGTTTGCAAATTGTTGAAAACTTCGTTTTCAATGGAAAACATAAATATGTTAATAAATTAATTATATGTAAATATTTCATGTATGGAATGAAATGAAAGCCTGCAGTGTGCTACACATTGCACGCGTTGCCTCCTGATGCTGGGGTGCGGCTCTGTTTTAGCCACTCCCGAGGCCCTTGGGGTCCGCGTGGGCCTCCCGTGGCTCCCCTCTCCACCTGCATTCTCTGCTGAGCTGCCGGCCTGCCATCTCCGCGTGGGTTAACCCAGCTCCGATGCGCTGGCTTCATCGCAGCCTGCCCTGATTAATCTTGGTCTCACTCGACCCTGTCCCAGAAATGGCTTCTCTTATTACAAAGTATCATCCTACCTCAGCTGTTGAAACCTGGTCATTTCGCACCTGCTTCGATGAATTCTGAGCGACTTGTGTTTTTGATGAGCTGCTCACTTCATAAATTCACCCCTCTCCAGTTATCAGCACTTGGTCACGGCTTGAGTGTGTCCTCACTCAGCCTTCTCAGCAGCACCAGGAAGAGGCCTCTTTGAAAGCCTCTGCTCGCATTAAGATTCCCAGCTAATGACTTTAAGTCTGTGTGAAAACTTGAAATACCTAATTGACAGAGGATAAAAGTTAGATCCACAGCTTGACCGTTGCGACAGATGCCAGTCTTCCTGTTATTGTCCCATGTACCAGCAAACAGCCTGGAGCAGATAAAATGTAGAACTGAATTTTTTCCTGAAATTAAAGTAAAAATACGGCTCATCTTCTCACCCTTGCGGAGGCATTTGTTTGTTTGTTTTTTCTTTGTCGAAATCACTGCCTAGGTTTTCTTTCCCCCCCAAAGAATTTTTCAACACCACTAACTGCTGGAAATACCAAAATGCCAGGAGCTCCAGGGCACTTCTGGCATTTTAGGGCCAGCTCAGACCAGGAAATACTTCGAGTTTGGTTAGGAAACCTGATCGCTGGAGGTTTCCAGCCCAGATAGGTTTGGTATCCGAACCCTCACCAGCGTTGCTGAGACAATGCAGGCTTCCTCCTTTTGTCTCTTGCTGAAAAATGATCCTCTCAGGTCTGATTCAAAGGGATCGGTATCAGCTCTCATCTCTAGAGGAGCGTTGGCCATCTATGCGGTTTGTGGTATCTGGTTACTGGGGTGTGTGTTTATAGGCGGGCATCTGAGTGTGTGTGTTCAGAGCCTACTGAGAGTGTTCAAGAATCTTGAAAATAATAAACTCATAGGTTTACACCCACAGCCCCAGTAGAGAGTTCAAAAGGCAGGCAGTCACCCAACCAGGGCTTCTGTGATTCACAACCCCAGCGAGCAACAGTTTGAGAACTCCTTTTCTGCCCCTCAAGTGTCTTTTCTAGCTCCTTCCAGAGAGAACTGGAAAGGCTCAGACTCACACCTTGGAAAGCCTAGGAAATACTCAGACCCGAGTGTCTCTCTTCTCAAGCAAGCTCCAGACAGGGACCAGCCCCAGAAGTACCTCCAGGCTTAATCTCCCGACCCTGGCTGTACTCTTAGCCCTTGCTCTGTGGCCTCCCCTGCCTGCCCATGGAAGGAGGCGCACATCGTTTAGGGCTCATAGTCATTGCCAGGATCTGCTTCCTTTGTTTCAATCCAGGATTCTGACTCTTGACTCTGTCCATTTAGGATAGCTTTGAGGACTTGCCCTTCTGAGTTACAATGCAGTCCATCTGCAGGATTTTAGCTCAGAGTTGCCTTGTTGGCTGCTCCTCCCTCTGGGGACTCAGAACCCACCCTCGGCTGCAGCTGCTGGGATGAGATTTTGATCACTTAGGTGGGATTCAGAGAAAGGAAATTTGCTCCTTCTTCAACATGAGAAATGACCATCCTCCTATTGGTACTGCCACCACTTGTTGGCTCTGGGCTTTGGAGACTTTGTCCTCCTGGAAACAGCTGCCCAGCTGCCCCCACTGTGGCCCTTCCCAGAGTTCCCTCTCCAGGAGGAGCCACCTAATACTGTCCCTTGCTATTCACCACGTCAGAGGTAGTCAGCACCGCTGTACCTGCCTTTACCTCCATGGCCCCAAAGGAGCCGAGTTGGCTGGACGACATTCATGGTTCTTCCCAAATCTGCCGGGTTGAATCAGCCAGTGTCTCAGTCCTCCCGTTGGCTTCTCCACCCAGGTCCCAGTGTCACATGGTGGATTTTCATTTCCATTCGCCCAGAGAGCCACAGTTCAAGTCCTCTTGCAGGGGTGCAGCTCAATGTAATGAGCACAATAGGCTCACACCTTAAACTAGGTCTGGTGGATATACCCTGACCCATTTCAAATAAATTCAGGGTTCTTGCCTCTAGGACAGTAAAAAAACTACTGCCTATGCTCTATAAAATTATTGTTTCTTCCTTGCTAAACTAAATTTCCCTATTCAGCCTCCCTTACTGCCATAGCTAGGATATACATGCAAGTAACCTCTGGGGCATATATCCCCTGAGCTCTCCCACTCTTTTCTCCAGAGGGTGGCCAGGCTCAGACACATACTCCAGCCTTGACAGCAGAGATTCTCATGTGTTATGGCACACCACACTCACCTTGTCCCTCATTATACATGCATGTTCCTTTATTCCATTCCTAGATGTTCCAATATGGTGGCTTTGAAGTGGGCAGGGTGTCTCGATAATTAGCAAGCCACTCCCTTGCCTAGGTGATTCTGATGCAGGTGGCTCACAGACATCATTTTGAGAAATGAGGCTTGACAGTCTTTGGATTACATCCTGGTTAAAAATAAATAATTACCAGGTAGTATTATTATCAAAATGATAAGTAGTGATGACATCCTGAGTTTCTGTGCTAATTGTCATTTTGGAGACGTCTAAAATTCTTTTGGCTGAACTATCTACTGGTTATCTTTGCACTTGGATCTGTGAAACCTGGGACCCTAGAGAGGAGACCAAGAAGGTAGTAAATGCTTAAAACCTGGCTACATGGATGAAATGAAATAGTATCACATCATGCAAAAATGACAAAATATTTTTTCAAGGTATGTTTGGGGTTATCTGACTCAAGTGTACAAAATAGGCACTTTGAAATCTCCCAGAGATGACATCAAAGAGATGAATGGTCACTTCCAGATCTACTGAAACTGTGATGAAGAAGCAACTGGTCAAGACCTGCCATTTGCATTAACATCCCATGGGCAATACAGACAGTGACAAGTATTTGTGAGGATGTGGAGTAAATGAAGCCTTCATATATCACTCATGGGAATGGAAAACAGTGTGGGTGCCATGGAAGACGGCCTGGCACGTCCCCAAAATGACAATCATAGCTTTACCATATAACCCAAGAGATGTCTACCCAAGATAGATGAAAAGATACGTCCACACAAAGCCTTGCATGTGAATGTTCATAGCAGCATTATTCATGGTAGCCCTAAAGTAGAAACAGCCCAAATGACTGCCAAGTGATGAATGGATAAACAAGCTGCGATATGCTGTACCATGGAATGTTATTTGGCAATAAAAAGGAACGAAGTACTGATATGTGCTACAGCAGGGACAAACCTTGAAAACATTACACTAATTTTAAAAGCCAATCACAAAAGACCCTCTGTTGTATGGTTCTATTTCTATGAAATGTCCAGAATAAGCAAATCTATAGAGACAGAAAGTAGATGCTTAGGGCTGTGGTTGGTGGGGAAGGAGAGTGATTATTAATGAGTACATTTATTTGGGGGGTGATGAAAGTGTTCTAATAATAGATGATGGTGATGGTTGTGTAACTCTGAACATACTAAAAACCATTTAATTTTATATTATGCTTTAAATAGTTGAATTTTATAATGTATAAATTATATCTCAATAAAGCTACTTTTTAAAAAAAGACACCATAGGTAGAAAAGAAATAGTCATCTCAAGCGTAAGCCCAAAATAAAAAAAATCACAAGGGCACATCCTTTAAATTGCAAGCATTGATTTGGGGTAGAGCTGCTCCTGTGGGCAGCTCTAAAACCTTAGTGCAAGGTTTTTATTTAACAGTGGTTAAAGATCCTGCCAGGCAATGCCAAGTTCACAGCTGGTCTAGGAGAGTGAGTTATCTGGTGACAGGTTTCCTGAACTGAGTGCTTGGACCTCAGTGTCCCTGAGGGTAAGCACCCCCTGTAGCTTAGGCATATACTTTAGGGCAGAGTTTCAACAGTCCCATGGTGAGCTTAGAGACTTTTGCCTCTGACATGTTTGCTAAATCTGGCACAGGCAGCAAGCCATGATCCAAAGAGGATCTTTGTGAAAACGACATTTCTTGTATAAAAACCTTTTCATTTTGAAAAATTGCTCTTTGTCCACCTGCATTTGTAACTTTATTTGGGTCACTTGGCTGGAAAATAGATGGAATTTTTCAACATGACCATTTTACAGCTTGAAAGATAAACTTTTTTTTTGTTCTGCTTCAAATATTCCACTTGTTGCTAAGACTCTGTCAATGAAAGTTGAGCTTCGCCTTTAGAATTATTTACATTGTCTTCTATAATTCACTCTGGGTATTGTCATAACCTTAGACATGGAACCTCTAATTCAGTGACTTCATACTCCTGAGTTGTAACATCCTATTTTTGTTTCATTTATGATGTTTCCCTACTCCTTGTTGAAGAACCTGAAAGAAGAATCTCAATTCTTAGCTTCAGCCTTATTGATAGACTGTGCCTTTTGTTGAGAACATTTTATTTTAATTTGATTAATTAAAAATGAAATATCATTGCTGAACGGGACATTAGGGAACTCATGGTTTGACCCCTTCATCCTGCAGATCAGGGCAAGGCTTCTTTGGAAGGTTATGGCTAAGTCACGGAGTTATTTATTTCAGATCTTGGTTTGCTCATCTTTAAAATGGGATGGATAATATTTTCCCCTCGGCATTGCTCATTCATAAAATTGTTATAAAGATAAAATAAGATCATCTTTGTGGGTGTGTTTTGAAAAATCTTTCTAGATAAATAGTATTTTTAATAAACACATGCAAACTCGATTTTATTCTGAGAAGGTTATTATCCCCTCTGAGAAAAACTGAACCCCTAAGTGAAGTCACATCTTTACAGTGGGCACATATTGACCTAGTCTGAAAAATATTGTCTGATGAGAAAAGAAGAGTTAAATCATTTTTCATGTCCAGGAGGGAAGCTATATTTAGTAAGCTTAAATATTCATTAGTTTTATAATTTTTAAATTGGATTAGTTTGTGAGAATTGAAGCACTGAGGGTAAAAGTTTGATTGTACCTTCAAAGTAAAGGTAAAATGATTTTCCTAATTAGGAAGAAGGCTTCAAGTGAAATTGCATTACTATATCACCAATATGAGAATTATATTAAATCAGCCCGGGAAAGGTGTTTAGAGAGGAGTGAGTTGATTTCAAAAAACGATACTGGAAAACTGGAAATAGATGCAGATTGCTGACCTGAATATGGGGAGATAGAAAGATTTAAAAGTGTTTGGTTTTGACTTGAATTGTGACAATGTTTCTAGGATTATGTGATATTACGGTAGCAATGACAAATTTCCAAGGCAAGACAATCATCTAAATTGTGTCAAAGGCAACCATAACTATGTGGGTGATGTGTTTTAGGAGCAAAATCAAGCTGAAGAACTTTAGAAATACGCAGAGACTTTCAGTTAGAAAGAACGTGGAATTAAATTGAATGCAGCTAAGACAGATACATTCTTAAAAAGAAAAAGCCAAATACTCCTTTCATGCTCATTGAGGCTAGTTTGCCAAGCAGGATGAACTGCAACTTTGCTTCCAGCTAGGGCAGATAAATGCATTTACTCTGATAGATTTTCTTCAAAGTTGAGTGAGGTTTAGGACTAGACTATTCTCTTGATACTAAGGTCACAACTAAAAATGTTTTCTGTTCAGTTCAAGCAAAGAAAAAACTTGGAGGTGTCTGCACACCCCATCCTCTCTCTCTCTGAGAATGTCTCATCTCCCCATCTTTGGGGTGGGCTCCTGTGCCATCTTTATGGTGTAGCTTCTCCCTCACAGTCAAAACTGGTTGGACCTCTGGAGGACTTCCAGCCCAGGCTGAACCTATCAAATCCTTTTGGCCCAGGATCCAGAATCAGGAATCCAAGATATTGGCCAGATCTTGCTAAAGTTTTGAGCCAGACTATAATGCAAAGTTGGGCCATTGGTAGTCATATGCTTGGAGGAGCAGAGAAGCATAATCAGAAAAGAAAAAATAGGATACAGATGTGCAGGCAAAAGCAGAAATAAGAAGCTGTGAGCTCCCAGAGAGATGGGGAAACTGAGGGGTTCTGACAGCTTTACAGTTTCTAGTCTAATTCTTTGTGAGGTTGTTACGCCTCCTTGCCTGAGATACTTACATTTGCTTAAGCTGGTTGCAGTGGGTATTGGTTATCTTCAGCTTGACAAGCCTGACTGAAAATCTCAGAGACAAAAGAGAAAAGATTGGGTTGTTTTTATATTTTTGTTATTAAAATATCCTTTTAGTAGGAGAATAGTTTTTCTTAAGGATTTTGTTTTAGAAAACCTTAACTATGATACTTTTTAAAAAATGCCATTTCACGTTATTACACACAAATACCATGTTAGTCAGGGAAGACACAATATTCAAATTCCAGCATTGTAGCTGCTCACTAAATAGCTGTTGAATGAATGAATGTTTCTTAGATATTTACTGACTATTCCAGTACTGAGCTAAGTCACATATTAATTAATTCCCATATTACTATTAGTCACATGTTAATCCTGTGTTTCATCAAACATAAATGAAACATTTTTTATGGATTTGCTAGGACACATGGCCTACATATGCCATGCAGTTGTATTTGTATTATTTCCATATAAGAGATTTATTGCCTCATAGCAATTAGCAGATGAAAAGTGGTGTTGGGTCTGTGAAGACAGTTTATAGAAAGAACCAGTGGTTGAATTTTCTACATGTGATAAATTTAGTGGAAAATTTATTCATTTTCATTACTGAGATGCTCTGTAGATGCTTAAATGTAAGGTTAAAATTCTTTTCCTTCATTTTAGAGTTAGACCTGGAATCAAATCTTGTTCAGTGTCTGGGGAGATGAATTTAATGCCTCTCTAAATTGTACAATATCGTTTTCAGAATTACCTTGAAATTGTTTGTGAACATTCTAATAAGAATGATCTCAACTGCCCAGGAGGAGGGACAAGGTTGATCTCTATTGGAGACCTTCACATTAAGGAGTGACTCCACCTGAGGTTGTTACAGGGGCCCTAAAGGACACAGGTGGGTTTCCTTGCCCTCAGCTGATCATCCAGGCTGAGTAGTCCGGCTGCTGGATGGGAAAAATGGTGGTCTTGGTTATTCCCACATTGGCTACACACAGCCTTTGGCCTAGAAACTTTCTGAAAGCTAATTTGGCAATAGATATTTCCTGAAGTAGCCAACTGCAGTGGCCCATTTTGAGCTCCAAATTGATGTTGAAATAACTGATATGATTTTATAAGGACAGGTACTTTACATTTACTAAAGTCATAGACCATCTGAAGGTTTTCCTTATGCCTGGATTTATGTAAGAAATTCCTTATCCCTGGATTTATGTAAGAAACTTGCCTGAGCTCGGAAGTTCTAAACCAGTGGGCAACATGGTGAAACCCTGTCTCTACTAAAAATACAAAATTAGCCGGGCATGGTGGTGGGCGCCTGTTGTCCCAGCTACTCAGGAGGCTGAGGCAGGAGAATCACTGGAATCCAGGAGGCGGAGGTGGCAGTGAAACGAGATCGTGCCACTACACTCCAGCCTGGGCAACAGAGCGAGACTCCCTTTCAAAAAGGGAGGGACAGCTGGGAATGCTCTCAGTCAGAAACGCCCAAGGTGGTGTCTGAGCACTGCCCTTCCTGACACCCCTACATGTCCCCTGGATCCCGAGGACTAGAAGCTGCTATATATGCTGCCTACCTCAGAAAAGAGACGCCAGGCATTGCCAATTGCTACTGAAGCATTTATGATTATATTAGAACTTGACTTTTGGGCTGAGACCTCTGGGGTTATGTGCGGTAGACATGATAGAAAAAATGGGATGCAATCGTATGATTTCTCATCAAGATCAAGAGCAGCATTCTGTGTGATGGAAAGATGATGTGAGCCATATGGCTCATCTTCATTCTTCTAGTAGCCCTATTAAGAACATAAAAAGATATAGGTGAAATGAATTTTAAAATGTACTTATTTAACCCTGTATAGCCAAAATATTATTTTAACATGTAATCAATATAAAATGTTAAGGAGATACTTTGTAATTTTTTTGGTACAAAATCTTCAAAATCTGCTGTGTATTTTGCACTCACAGCACACTGCAATTTAGACCAGCTACATTTCAAGTGTTCAGTAGCTCCACGTGGCTGGTGGCTGCTGTGCTGATCAGCAGCACTCTGGGAAGACCCACTGCTTCAACATGTCACGGCTACTTTCTTCCATCTTCACCTTAACTCTCTCTCTGGTCATTCTGTAACCTCTCCCTTCTTACCTTCTTTCTACTTGCCCCCATTTTCCCTAACTCTTTTCCCAGTACTCCCCGGTCTTTCTTTGCTCCTTTTCTTTGTCAATGACTTTCTCACTAAATGGTAGGGCCAGAAAGAGGGGGAAAAAAAGAGCTTACTTTTGTGCTAAAATAGAAGAGATACAGGGGCAAACAGTATGTATTTCTAGCCTAAACCATGCCAAATCAAGTTTCAGGCAGAAATACCATTTCTAAGTAAATTTTGTTTGGAAAGGATGTCATTAAATTAATTTAATTCATAATACAATAAGAAACACTATTCTCTATGATTTAATGACTGGATGCACACATGTATCAAATTTTCCAACAGTAGCCATACCAGATTTCTTTTGGTGGCATAGAATCTATATAATTGCTCGATCTTTGTAAACTAGCATCCAAGCTCATGCAGAACGTGTGGGAAGCATTCTCAAATGCTACACTTCTCTTTGCCACTGAAAGCCTTGCCAACTCATTTCCCTCTTTCTCAGAAACAGGAACAAGGAGACACAGTCATGCACTGCATAATGATGTTTTGGTCAATGATAGACCGCATATAGGATGGTGGTTCCATATAAGAAAACCAGCAGGGAATGGTGGCATGTACCTGTAATCCCAGCTACTCAGGAGGCTGATGCGGGAGGATCACTTGAGTCCAGAAGTTTGAGGCTACAATGAGCCACAATTTGTGCCACTGCACTCCAGCCTGTGTGACAGAGCAAAACTCTGTCTCAAAAACAAAAAAAGAAAAAAGAAAAACAAAGTCTAGCATAACTCTTATGCATTGTACATGTGCATAATATTTAAAAAAGAAAATAAACAATGATGTTACCGATTTATACATACTTTTTATCACTATTTTAGAGTACTCCTTTTGCTTTTTAAAAAAAACACTATAAAACAGCCTCAGGAAGGTCCTTCAGGAGTGTGCCGTAAGAAGGCATTGTTATCATAGGAGACGACAGCTTTGTGTGTGTTACTGCCCCTGAAGACCTTCCAGTGGGATAAGATGTGGAGGTGGAAGGTGGTGATCCTGACCCTGTGTAGGCCTAGGCCAATGTGTGCATTTGTGTCTTCATTTTTAACAAAAAAGTTTTAAAAATGAAAAAAAATATATAAAAAGCTTATAAAGATATGAGAGAAAATATTTTTGTACAGTTGTACAATCTGTTAGTGCTTTAAGCTAAATGTTATGAAAGAGTCAAAAAGTTAAAAAGAATTAAAAAGTTTATAAAGTAAAAAAGTTTCAGTAAGCTAAGGGTAATTTATTATTGAAGAAAGAAAAAAGAATTAAATAAATTTTGTGTAGCCTAAGTGTACAGTGTTTATAAAGTCTACAGTTGTATACAGTAATGTCCTAGGCCTTCACATTCACTCACCACTCACCCAGAACATCTTCCAGGCCTGCAAGCTCCAATCATGGTAAGCGCCCTATACCAGGGTACCCTTTCTAATTTTTTGTACTTATTTTGTTATTATAACACAAAGTTACCATTGTGTTATAATTGTCTATAATATTGAGTACAGTAACATGCTGTACACGTTTGTAGTGTAGGAGCAATAGGTTATGTCATATATCCAAGGCGTGTAGTAGGCTATACTGTCTGGGTTTGTGTAAGTATGCTATGATGTTCACACAAAGACAAAGTCGCCAAATGATGCATTTCAGAAGGAATGTATCCCTACCATTAAGTGGCATATGACAGTAGTTTCTTTTCTCCTCTTCCCTCCTCTTTGATGTTGAAGAATGGCTTGGCAGAGCCTGGAGGTCTGTCACATAATGAAATGGTTGACTCGAAACTCTAAGATATGGATTTCTTTGGTACAGAGAGCTGCTCATCAAAGTCTTAAATACACAAGAATCCCAGCTTGGGCTCCCAGAGATAGTAGGTTTTTTCCTCATCTCCTTATTTCCCTCTTGTTCGATAGTATTCACTATTCCATTGTGAAGTGCCCCCCCCCAGGTCATTTTTGGTTGATTCTGGGCATCTTTCTTGATTATCCCAGCTCTTCCCTCTGGTTGGGATGCACTAGGAGCATTTCCAAAATTTGAACTTGGGCTCTGCTCTGCGGGCATTCGCCTCAAACTGTCGGTCCGTTGACTTATCATAAGTCAAATTCATTGTCCAGCTTCTTAAACAGAAATCATTTGGTTGTTTTAATATTTTGACTGCTCATTGCTGCATTTATATATAATTATGCTTAGACTGCCTTTTTGTGCCATGTGCAAACTCGACATGAAAACACTTCTCTCTTTAGCTTTAGCCTCACTGGCTGTGCTGAGCCAAAGCATTTGTTGTTTTCTGTCTTGCTTATCCACCACCCACTTCATTTGACCTTATAAACATGTTTAAATAGATTTCTCGGATAATGACCATTCTAGCTGGCAACTTCCCGTTTAGATATTACAGCAGGCACAGTGCAAATTAGAGGGCAGAGCAAAAGCACTAAGAATCATGAGACCCTGGATAAATATAGTAGACCCGCTCAGCCTCATAGGACAAGGCTGGGTTCTTACCCCAGCTTACCCACTGACTCAGGGGGTGACTCTGAGGAAGGCCGAGTAAGACAATCATTGGTTTCATCTACTGGTGACTCAGTCACGTTGATCTCGATAAATGGGGGCAAAAGAAGGAGTCTGCTGTCACGGAGACACCTCATTTCCATCCCGGGTGTTTCACTGTTCCCCGGGTTTGCCTCTGAGTTCACTTGGAGGAAAACAAAGATGCCCTTTGTATACTATTGAAGGCAGGCTGGGTGCTCATGGGGCAATGAGAGGAATATCAGCAATGAGAGGAATCTTTTAAAGGTTAGCAGATGGGCAAATAGGAAGAGCTGTTCAACCTGATATTAAAAAATGTTGCCTTTCAAATGTGGCTTTGTTCGATTCAGTGTTATCTTGCTTTAATATGCTCTGCTGCTCTGTGATTTTGGTAATAGACCAGTCCACCAATGATGGGAGCATTCAGTGAGAGCCTGGCATTCTGACCAGCACCAAGTGCAGTGCTTTCACATACTTGATGCTCAATAAATGTTGAAAGGGAGTGAATGGACACAGAGATGAATGAGTAGGTATGGTTGTATTATAAATGGCCTTGTTCACATTTTTTTGACAGCAGCTTTCTTTGCTAACTTGATTTTTCAAGTGTCAGAATTGTCAAATCTGAGCTTCTTCAAGTGCTTTCTTTTCCTGATTTCCCCAGTAAGGGTTGATTTAGTAAACATTTTCAGTGATTCTGGCCATCTGATGGGTCTTTCAGATTCAGCTATTTGCAGGAGATCAGATTTTTGTGACCTAGAAGGGAAATATTTTGGAAAACTTTTCATTAGCCTTTATTAAATAAACTTAGCATATCTTCCCTCCTCATTCCAGGGAAATAGATCTCCATACTTTCTGAGTCAGAATAAGGAAATGAAATAATATAATATATAAAGTTGTATAGCAATTCGATGAGCAACTAGATTAATTGTTTTTCAAAATGCAGAAAATAGACCTGTATACTAAAGGTAAAATGCAATTTGCAAAATAAATTATTGTATTAAAAAAGTTTATAAATTCATATTACCTTTTAGGGAGAAGAAGCAACTTCAGACGGATGAGTGGTATCACTGTTGACAGTTAATAAAATCATCTATATCATGGAGTTCTTATACACATTTTTTGTTGCCCTGAATACCTTTATGTCCTGATAAAAATTGCCCAAGGCGTGAGGAACAAGTGTTAAGCAGTCTTTGAAGAGAGGTGGCAACTAAGCATTGTGGGTTGGCCTTGTTACCTAGGATCATACCATTTGCAGCTGAACTGAAACTAGAAGGATCAGAGTCCAGTACTCTTTAGTATATTAGAAAGAAGGAAAGTTGGCCGGGCACAGTGGCTTATGCCTGTAATCCCAGCAGTTTGAGAGGCCGAGGTGGGCAGATCACTTGAGGTCAGAACCAGCCTGGCCAACATGATGAAATCCCATCTCTACTAAAAATACAAAAATTAGCTAGGTGTGCTGGAACAGGCCTATAATCCCAGCTACTTGGGAGGCTGAGGCAGGAGAATTGCTTGAACCCGGGAAGTGGAGGTTGCAGTGGGCTGAGATTGTGCCATTGCACGCCAGCGTGGGTGAAAAAGTGAGACTCCGTCTCAAAGAAAAGAAAGAAAGCAGGAAAGTCAGATGCATAAAATATGAATGGTAGAAGAGCTAATAATAATGAAATATTTGTGGTATGGTTTACCTCAATAAAAAGCAAAATCATCTCCACTGTTTTCCCTCATTGACTGAAATGCTCTAAGTATCAATCTAGGCGTTTCATGAAAGCAAGGACAGTGCCTCTTTTAGATCTCCTGGACCTAACCCAGGTTTTCATGTATTAGGTCCTAAACACATGCTTGATGAAGGAATAGATAACTTTCCACAATGTCTTCTGTTGTTAGCTCCTTCTCTTCTCCGTTAATAATCCTTTCACATATTTTCTCCCTGTGGGTGGACCATAAGTCAACTTCAAGATTGGACGTGTGGCAGAACATCATTGTGAATGCATATTGATTGAGCACAGTGAGGAAGTAAGAGTTGAAGCCAGGGTTATATTTGTCTTCTTGGATTCCACTCCTTCATAAATACAGAAAACACAACTAGTAGAATTTTTGGGGTTGAAGAGACTTTAGAGATCATATAGTACATATCCTTCAGTTGAAGCACAAAGGCATGAAATGGCTAAGGAAGGCCTCATGAGGAGATGGGAACAGTGCTGATTTGAGATTGGCATCTCTCAAATTCCAGTCCAGTATTCCTTTTAGTGCACCTCCTCTTGCCTGCCTGGTGCATATGTATACGTGTATATATCTATATCCATATCTATAGCTATCTTCAAATGGGTTGGTCCTTCTTGTCTAAATTTGAGTAACATCAAGGTTGCTGAAATTCAACAGAAGGGGTAACATATTTTGAAAATGGTCTCTTTTTTTTGATTAGTCTCTATGTTTTTGATTAGTATCTTATCAACAGTTTTCGTAAGCAGTATAAGAAAAAGAAGATGATCACAAAGTTCTAGTTGGACACTCACTTTGACTACTATCAATCAAGTGTTCATTCACATGCTATGGTGGACTGTAGGGCACCCTGCTGGATACCAGAGGAGGAGGGGTAAGAAGAAGGATGAGGCAAATCCCTGTCTTCAAGGATCGTGCAGTCTGTTTGGAAAATTAACCTTTATATAAAAATGAACAACATGAGTGTCCATTAAATGGTAGAATTTCAGGTAATAATGCTATCATCTCACTGTATTAGGGAGATCTCTCTGGAGGAGGATGTATTTATGCATATAAAGGATTGACCAAGCTAAAACGAGTGAAGAAGAATACTTTGGTGGGTCAGAGATGCAGAGAAAGTGACAAAATCAAATGCCAATAATTCTAATGGTTTTCAAGTTTCCTTAAAATATTTTGGCCATCGGTTTCTAAGCATAGACTATAATTTGCACTACATATGTATTAATCCTATTATATTCAGGTTTTAGCAGTGATTCTAACAAAACCATAATCTGAACGTTTCCTGAGACACGCATTGACAGCAGTATAGAACAACCTCTGGCTAAAGGAGGGGCATCTCTGACCAGTAGTGTGGTGGCCACTTCTCTGCTCTTCTCAGATCCCCTCAGATCTGTTTTGCCATGTTGGTTTTGCCTTTCCCCTAGCTTCTGTGTGATTTTGTTTCTAGGTTCACCTTTGTGACTCTCTCAGAGGACTGCCCCTTTGTTTACAAGCCTGAAAGCCAGAAGTGCCTAAGGGGTTGCATCCTCCCTGCACAGCCCTTAGCCAATGACTAGGAAAGGAGAGGGAAAGTCCGGATCCATTGCCTCCTTTGGGAAAAACTAGGAGACACGATTCAGACTCTGGAGTCCTTCTGCAGGATCAGGCCTACATCCCCTTTGTGAAATTACTCATAAATCACAGTCCCCTGCTTGGCTTTTCCCCTTCCCTGCCCATCATCCATCTTCCTCTACTTCCCTCTTTCATTTCAGAATCTGCATCCGAGAAAATCGCCCTCAGAAAAGGAATATGCCTATCTTCCAATTTAAGTTCTGTAAACAAGAGCCAAGAGAGAAGGGGTGATGATGCAGCTGAGCCAGAATCAAGTTACTTATTATTTTCCAAGCACAGAAGATTCCAGTCCACATCCTTTCTTTCCTCCATTCCTAAGATACAGCAATAGAAGTCTGAAGATGGTAAACTCTAATAACTGTTCCCTGCATAGAAAATAACAAGCCTTCCCCTCCATGCCCAACAGCCCCCAATACAATTGGTGTTCATAATATGCACTTTGAAGACAATGATGACCAATGACCAAAGGCATAATCAGAATCACAGCCCTGTATCAGTGCTCTGGACCCACACACCCTCTTGCTCACCCAGTGATGTTTACCAGGAGGCAGCTTGCCACAAAGGAAATCAGCTGTGGGGGCTGTACAGTTCCAGGAGCATCAAGAAGGCATTTGTGAGTTTCAGGGCGTGGGGGTACAGTGGAACAAAAGTGGTGTCTGTTTGCTTGCGTCATGGAAGGAGCACTGATGCCAGTTGGTGGAGCCCAGATTTTTAAGACTAGCTGGTTGCCCATCAGGAAGGATGTCCAAGGGGTGAACCCACCACCATGACTCTCTCCCTCTCTCTGTTTGACTTTTTCAGGAGCGCTACTCTGTGATAGCCTGCGCTCATGTGATGATTACTGTATTGTGCATTTGCTGACGCTCATGATGTACAGACTTTCCAAAGCTCAGCTGCTTTTTAATGTCCCAAATTAATATGAAGAGCACTTCTGGGAAGAGAATGGGAACTACTGTGACATATGGACCAAATCTGATTATTCATATGAAACTGATCAGTTGCTTTGAGGGGAGTTATGCTTATTATTATTATTTTTGTCTTTTTGTTTTTTTCCTTTTTGTGGAGAATGGGATCTCGCTATATTGCTCAGGCAGGTCTTAAACTCCTGGGCTTAAGCAGTGGCTCATGCCTGTAATCCCAGCACTTTGGGAGGCTGAGGCAGGCAGATCACCTGAGGTTTGGAGTTTGAGACCGTCCTGACCAATAAGGTGAAACCGTGTCTCTAAATAAAATAAAAAATAATAATAATAAAAAAAGAAACTGATCAGTTACATTTTACTTCCTTTTTCCCCTTCTAGTCCTTTAAGAAATAAGAATCAATCATTGTCACATTGTCTAGTTATTTATACTGACTTACCCAATAAAGTAAGTTTACATCTCATGAATTTTGACTTACTAAGAAGAAATCCAATCTCAGTCATGGTTTGAGATTGTTTTTGTTGTTAACCAATGAAGACTGAATTATAGATTGTTTTGTAAAAAAAGTATTATTGAAAGAAATGTCACACTAAACGATATATCAAAAGCCTTGGTAAAATTAAGATTCATTGTGTTTAGCATTATTCTCATCCATCATTCTGGAAGAAGGCATTTTAAAATCAACAAGGTTATTTTGACATAATTTACTCTTAGTGATTCTTCCTCCAGCATGACAGATAGGAATTTGTAATCATAGCTGAAGAGGGCTCATCAATCCATAGTTAAATTAATGAATGAACAAAATATAATGTCATTCATCTATCCATTTATTCATCATCCTACTTAGTGACTCTCTTTTTAACAATACTTCCTAAAATGTTATTTACACTGTGAATTGGTTTTACAAGATTCTTTTAATCAAAGATGAAATTTATGACATAGAAACAGAAAACCAAATACTGCTTATTCTCACTTATAAGTGGGAGCTAAACATTGAATACACATGGACACAAAGATGGGAAAAACAGACACTGGAGTCTACAAAAGGGAGCAGGAGGGGACAAGGTTTGAAAAACTTCCTATTGGGAAATTTACTTTCAGCAAGCTCATTACCTGGGTGACAGGTTCAATCGTACTCCAAACCTCAGCATCACACAATATACCCTTGTAACAAACCTGCACATATACCCTGAGTCTAAAAGTTGAAAAATAAAAAAGAGATGAAATTCAGTTCAGCCACAGTCTTACAGAAAATATCAAATTTGTAAAGTCTAAAGTTACAAGATTTGACAATTTTATAGTAGTTGACATTTATAGAACAGACAATCTAGACTTTACATGATCTATAGGACATCTTTAGGATTCCCAACAGAAGAGAGACTGCCTTTTCTGTGTATCTCTTTTAATAAGCAAGGACACCTTCTTACAACCTCCTGAACAAGCTTCTTTCTAAACCCATCACTGACATGAGAAATGAAACAGCTGCTTATGATTAATCAAGATTTGCTCTCGGACTCATGTAAAGGAGGAGTGAAGACCTGAACAAAAAGCAAAGGAAGAGAGGAATGGCTGGTGGCCAAGAAACCAACAGTGTCTTGAAACCAGCTACCTTTCCAGGAGCCAGCTTCTTCTATGACAATGAGAAGTGTGTTGAGGGATCATGAGGAGGCTTTTTGCAAGGATGGCTATTGCTTGTAAGTGAAGACTCAGGGGCCATAATGTATGATTGATGGAGGAACATTCTCACCTTCCCCAAAATACCTCATGAATGCATCTTCTGAAAAGTCCCACATTATGACTTTGGGTTAAATTATTTTATCTGGAATGAATATACCTATTAAAATGCATGTTTGTAATTTTAGAGTAGGATCACATAGTCAATAAACACCTTGGGTGTTTTATCCAGCAACTCTTTTTTAAGCACCTAATAGCAAGGCACTCTGCTAGGTGGGAGATGCAGGAATATCTCACAGGTAGACTTCTGTTCTGACAGTCTATCAAGGTGAGTGAACTGTGTGCACCAGGACCATAGTAGAAAGTGATGCCATAGAGATGTGGCTGACATTGGAGTTCAAATGTAGAAACTATAACTTCTGAGTGATGTAGAGGAAGAAGGTAGAATGGTAGTGTCAGAGTAGACTGGGAGACTCTAAAATGGAGATACAGGAAAGGACAATTGAGTCAAAAGGGTTCCCTGGGGTATGGAGAAGCACAGGAAGCATGCAGGGAAACAGAAATATCCCCTTTACTTGGAGCAAAATGATGGCAATCTATGGTTGATAAGATGAGAAACAGCTCTTTAGAGGCGCTTGATGCCAGGTTAAGGAGTTCAGAATTTATTACAAATACAGAGAGGATCCTTCAAAGATATTAGAAAAAGAGAGTGACTTTTGATCAGAGCTGTTACTAGGGAAATTGCCTGGTTTTGTTGGGGTAATAAATTGAATGGGAGGAGGTAATAATAGACTTTGGTGGTGGTAAATGTAGTTATGTATCTACTAATTATTTGCAATGACTTAGAGGAGAAAAGATAAAACAGTTGAGGAAAAGTAGCATAGTCAGAGAAGTTTAGGTTCACACAAGTCACCTCCCTGACTTGGATATCCAAGACACAATATAAGGGCACTAGGTCCCCCAGTGAGTTCCTGGTAGGGGCAGGGGCTACATTGAAGTCCAACAGCAATTTTCGCCAAGCTCAGCATTTGGCCCAGTGCAGAGATTTCTCCCAAGAACTGACAGGCTTTTTTCTCATCCATGGAGACTGGGTTCCCAACCACTGTGTTTGTAGCACTTGGTATTCCCTGAATTGGCACCAATCAGGGAATGTTCCCTTTGTTCTTAACTTTCTAAATGACTCATCATATTCCTACGTCTATTGCCTGAGTTGATTTATGAAACCTTAATGTGACAGATGAGACCTAATTCCCTTGGTGATTATTATTTCTCTAGGTAATTTCCCATGATGGTGGTTTCAATTACGTGTGCATTTCTGCCAACAATGCTTAGTTCTCTCTTTCGTACTTTAAAGATTCTTGACATCAGGTCCAGACTTCTGGAATTCACTTCCCCAGTTATTTTGACTATGTTTGAGTAGAAGTTCTGGCAGGGATTTTTATGAGGCCATGCTATACATATGATGGATTCTAATTGAAGAGTGAGAAGAGGAAGATACTGCAAAAGCTACGGGTTGCTACTAGCTGCAGTAATGATGGGAAACCAGATAATTCAGCTAGCCTGCTAGGTAGACCCACCTTTATCTATCTGTCTGTCTATCTATGTATCTATCTATCTATGTATCTATCTATGTATCTATCTATGTATCTATCTATCTATCTATCTATCTATCTATCTATCTGTCAATCAGTCATCTATCTGCCTGCCTACCAATGAGCATTTCACAACTACAGGCCAAAGTTTCACCAAGAAGCCATTTAGCAAATACATTCATTCAATGACACAAAGAGTCCAAAGAAACAGAGTTACTACAGTACAAATTTAAAAAAATTTAAATTTTTTATTAGCATTCTCACCATTGTATAATTAAATTGAATTGTTTCAACCTAGTTGACCGGTCAGGTTATCCTGATCAGCAAGGATTAATTCATCAGACCATATCCCTGTCTGTATGCAAGGAGAAATGTAATTGTGAGGACATCCACAATTAAGAAACTTTCATTTGGTGTGCACTGGTAGGGCACATCAGACAGCACCCATTCTCTTTACTGGTGGTGTCCATGTACTTAATAAATTGTTGGACCGTTACCCTTGCACAAATTGCTGAATTATAAATATAAAGAATTATAAAATAAGATAAAAATAGCTTGTTCAGGAAACCTCAACCTTTTGACTTTGACGCTTTCATGCTGCTACATCCTGTGTCAGATATGCCACCTATAGGTGATTTTACAACCACAGGTTATTAAGCACCAATGTACAGACCAAGAAGGAAAATAATGTAGTTCTGAAAAGGAAATGGTATATTCAGAGGGTCCTTTGGCTTATGAAGCATTCCTCTTAACAAGAGTTTACAGTTCAGAAAACTCAGAAAAGTTTCAGGAACAAAATGAACATCTAGATGGGTGTATTAATTTCCTATTGCTGCTGTAACAAATAACTACAGATTTCACAGCTTAAAACAACACGAATGTATTCTCTCACAGTTCTGGACATCAGAAGTCTGAAATGGGCCTTAATGGGCTTAAATCAAGATACTGGCAGGCTGCATTTATTCTAGAGGCTCCAGGGAAGAACCTGCTTCCTTCCATTCTCAACTTCTAGAGTTTGCCTATATTTCTTGGCTCATGAAAGCTTTCCATATTTAAAGCTAGCAGTGGCTGGTAGGGTTTTTCTCATACTGCGTCACTCTGACACTAATTCTCTTCTCTCTTCCACATTTAAAGGACCCTTGTGATTCCATTGAGCCTACCTGGACAATCCAGGATGATTTTCCCATTTCAAGATCCTTAATTTACATCTGCAAAGTCTCCTTTCCCATGTAAGACAACCTATTCACAGGTTCCAGAAATTAGAATGTGAGAAACTTTGGGAGGTCACTATTCTGCCCACCACAAAGTGTTTCCAAGTGTCACAGTGGTCACAGTTAGTGTTTGATCCTGGGCAACCCAGCCTCAGTCTAGCCACCATCTCAAACCTTGTTTTCTCTCTGAAGTTTGCAACTCAAAGGAATAACATAGATGGTGGAGCTGAGATGGAAGATGGAAGTAAAGGTAAAAAGAAATATGGAATAATGAAAAGATGGAAAATATGGAAGATGGAAATCAATCAAGAAATATTTATCAAATACGCTTTATGCTGAGCTCTATAGGCAGCAGGGAATAGAAAAAAGCATGACCCTTACTCTAAGGAGCTTCAAGTCTTGGAGGCAAAGCACATACACAAATAGCTAAAGTTTGTACACTTAGCTTCATTTGCTTGAAGGACTAGACTTTCTTGTGCTCTCAAGGCAAAGCACTTCGCTCATAGCCTGCAGCATGTTTTGAATCCCTACTGTGCTTTGCTCACAGTGTGTCCCCAACAGTGTCCCGGAGACAATCAGAAAGTCAGTTTGGCTGGAGCTGAGGGAGCATATCTTCCTTACAACAAGACGAGAAGGGGGCCCAAATGTCTGTTAATGAGGAGCAGTTGGCAAATGAATGACGTCATCAGGAATCTCTTGTTCCTCTTGCTGTACAGACCTTTCCAGGTTTGTTGAGTGGGAATCAAGAGCTGGCCAGTACCAATGCTTGCAGCTAAGCTTCCCTTTTGACGTTTCATTGCTACCACTTGACAATACCGAGGTTTTATAAGTGGCCACAAGCAACAATATTGTATCAACTTGGAGGAAAGCTCCATTCTAAGCAAAGACTTTTGCCATGTGTAACTTCCATGTTCATTCCTTGAGCATGGTTCCATTTGGAAACACCTTAGTTCTAGCCCAGTTCTGCTATCTTGGAGAAACAGTTTCATTCCTCTAGTCTCATTGATTGTGTCCTTATTCCTCTTTGATGTCAAAGCTAGGCTGGATTATTCCAGTTTATTGTCATCAGTGCTTCAACCAAGGTGGTTAAGCAGGCCTGTTAGAGCAAGATGTGTACAAACTTCAAACCAATGGATGTTATGGATGCAAATAAAGTGGTCCATGGTAATAAGACATTGGAAGTGGGTAGGAGGGTTCTTCCTTCCCTGCTGCCTGTCTGTACTCCTAAGCACCCCTCTATCTCTTTGGTACAGGTGAATTAAGATAAAAAGTTTACCCTCCAAATCTTGGTCCAGCTCAAATGTTAATGCACAATTATTTCTTTTTTTCTTTTTTTTTGCGACGGAATTTCGCTCTTGTTACCCAGGCTGGAGTGCAATGGCGCGATCTCAACTCACCGCAACCTCCGCCTCCTGGGTTCAGGCAATTCTCCTGCCTCAGCCTCCTGAGTAGCTGGGATTACAGGCACGTGCCACCATGCCCAGCTAATTTTTTGTATTTTTAGTAGAGACGAGGTTTCACCATGTTGACCAGGATGGTCTCGATCTCTTGACCTCGTGATCCACCCGCCTCGGCCTCCTAAAGTGCTAGGATTATAGGCATGAGCCACTGCGCCCGGCTCACAATGATTTCTTAAGTTTTCCTCCCAGAATTGCAGAAACACAATCTGTAATATAAGGAAACAATTAGAAAAAAAAAAAAGATAAATTTCAAAAGCAGTTCTTTGAAAAGTTGTACAAAATAGAAAAAGGAAAAAAAAAGTTGTAAGCCTGATTAAAGGAAAAAAAGAGCAAAAATGTTAGGAATGAAAATGGAGGCATAATATAGATACCAAGAAAGTTAAAGTAATTATGAGAAAGTACCCCTATAGTGACAAAATTGAAAAACTAAAGCAAATATGGATTGGTTTTGCTCAGAGTAGGGACAAGTAAGCTCTTACCAGACCAACCTTGAATATAAACAAAATAAAAATATAGCTATTTGAAATAACTGGATGGGTAGACTCTGGAGGCAGATTCCGAATTGTCGCTTAGAAGAAGGAAACAGTGTGGGGAGACTTCCCTCCCCTTTTTTTGAATACAGATTGCTTTCAAAAAGCAATCTAAAAGCAACACCATACAGGGTTTTAAAAACAGAAAGACAACATTGATCTTTTTTTTTCTATAGCATGGTTTACTGAGTTATTTATTTATTTATTTATTATACTTTAAGTTCTGGGATACATATGCAGAACATACAGGTTTGTTACATAGGTATACATGTGCCATGGTGGTTTGCTGCACCCATAAACCTATCCTATAGGTTTTTTTTTTTTTTTTTTGAGACGGAGTTTCGCTCTTGTTACCCAGGCTGGAGTGCAATGGCGCGATCTCGGCTCACCGCAACCTCCGCCTCCTGGGTTCAGGCAATTCTCCTGCCTCAGCCTCCTGAGTAGCTGGGATTACAGGCACACGCCACCATGCCCAGCTAATTTTTTTGAAGTTTTTAGTAGAGACGGGGTTTCACCATGTTGACCAGGATGGTCTTGATCTCCTGACCTCGTGATCCACCCGCCTCGGCCTCCCAAAGTGCTGGGATTACAGGCTTGAGCCACTGTGCCCGGCCCTATCCTCTAGGTTTTAAGCCCCGCCTGCATTAAGTATTTGTTCTAATGCTCTCCTTCGCCTTGCCCTCCACCCACTGATAGACCCTGGAGTGTGAAGCTTCCCTCCCTGTGTCTGTGTGTTCTCAGTGTTCCACTCCCACTTATGAGTGAGAAAATGCAGTGTTTGGTTCCTATGTTAGTTTGCTGAGAATGATGCAGAAGCCATCAATCTTATTGGCTTATAGAACCAGAAGACTCAGGGCAACCAGAGCCATAAGAAAGTAAGGATATCTTTGGAGAGAGCCAGAAAGGGAGAGCTACAAATTCTGTGTATAAACTCTGCTCCGATTTCTGGCTAACGCCTGATTTATGAATACTTGGAACAGACTCTAAGAGTCCCTTCAAAAGGCAAAGGATTGGAGCTGAGATTTGAGGTGCTACCCAAGTGATAGAGTTTATAGCTGGAATCCAACCAAGTTAATTGCCTGCTAAAACAAAAAAGTTTACAGTTTTGTGGGGAATGTAACAGAATGTAGAGTATCTAGAACTTACACTATGTTAAGTTCATCATAGTGTTAACTAACACAATGTTCAAGATACAAGCAAAATTACTTGACATATAAAGAAACGAGTATGTGACCCATTCTTAAGAGAAAGGGAGATTTTAAGACAGCTCAGATGTTGGACTTAGCAGACCAAGATTTAAAGCAGTGACTATAAATACGTTAAGTGATATGAAGAAAAGCATATTCAGAATTAGTGAAAGGAAATCTCAGCAGAGAAACAGAAACCATACAAATGAATCAGCGTGGGAATATCTGAAATAAAACACTTACTGAAGTAAATTCAGAGCCAAATGGAGACGACAGAGGAAAGAACCCATGGATTGAAAGATAGATCAACAGAAATGATGCAATCTGAAGAAAAAAGGGAAAAAATAGAGAAGAAAATGAAAGGACTAGAGAATCTAGGGAACAAAAAAATATTGAAAGATTTAACACATGTGTAACCGGAGTCTCACAGAGTAGAGAGATAATGGGCTGAAAAAAATATTTGAAGAAAAACGGGCTGAAAAGTTCCTAACTTTGACAAAAGTAGAAAGTGTCCAGGTTTACCCAGCTAAGCACAAGTGGCGTAAACACAAGGAAAACTACGCCTACGCACATCGACCTTCTGGAAGTTAATGATAAAGGGAAAATCTTGAAAATGGATAGAGGAAAATGGCACGTTATATACAAGAAAATAATGCTTTGAATGAATAATGAATGAATAAAGTTTCTGACCTTTTCTCAGAAACTTGAAGGCAGTAACACAGTGAGACAAAATCTTTGAAGTGCTGAAAGAAAAGCCACCACCACAACTACCACCTATCAAGCCAGAAATCTATATCCAGTGAAATATTCTTTGAGAATATTTCAAAAGGGTAAAAAAGATAATTTCCGACCAAAGAAAACTAACATGATTTGTCATCAGCAGATCTGCTCTATAGCAACGAAGGAAATTAGCTCATTGGACTGGAGGGAAATGATACCAGAGGCAAATCCAGATCTTCAGGAATGAATGAACAGCATCAGAAATGGTAAATATCTGGGTAAATATAAAAAATTGTCTTCTCCTAATTTCTTTAAGAGACATACGACTGTTTAAAGCAAAAATTACAACATTTTAACATTGTCTTGTGAGATGTATAACATAGATGGATAAATATATATGACAACTATACCATAAAGTACAGAGTGGGAGAAAATTGACCTATAAACAGTTGCAATGTACAATAGTAACTCTAAGGAGACTGTGAAATATTAATAATATATATATTAGTCCATAGAGGAACCATTTAAAACTATAGTAATGCAAACAGATACAGCTAAACAAATCTGAGGAGAAATTGAGATTGAATTCTGGAAAAATATAAAGTTTCCACAATAACCCAAAATGAGATGAAAACTTACATGCATAGAAAGTTTACCATGAGGATATTAGGAAAGTAATTAAAATTTTCCATTAAAATGCTACCATGATTAAATGGTTTCATAGTTGATTTCTAATGAGCTTAGTTTTCAAAAAGAGATAATTGTAATGTTATTTACATATTTTCTGACCTCAGAAACAGAAGAAATCTCTCTGTAAAGTCAGTACAATTTCTACACAGTTGATTTTAGGGTTCAGCCATCAATCTTACAGGGCTGATTTTTAGTGGAGCTGATCTTTCTTGTGTAGTTCTGGTTTTTCTTGCTATTTTGAAGATTCATATGCTCACCTCACCTCTCCCTAACATTCCCACAACAATTAGCATTTGGAAATATGGAAATCACTAGTCTGATATCTCATTTTTGAAAAGTTATTTATCTGTAGAGTAACTGGTAACTTTTTTTGTCAGGAAGGAAGGGAGGAAAGGAGGGAGGACAGAAGGAGGGAATTAATAGACCCCAATCACCTGATATGTGCCAGCCAATTCACCAAGTGTTCTTCAACACCCCTAGAAGATCATCAATATTACTCCCCCTTTCATAGACTCTTAGGATCAGAAACCCTTTAAAAAATACAGGAGGGTGGGTGCGGTGGCTCAAGCCTGTAATCCCAGCACTTTGGGAAGCTGAGGCAGGCGGATCACAAGGTCAAGAGATAGAGACCATCCTGGCCAACACAGTGAAACCCCGTCTCTACTAAAAATACAAAAATTAGCTGGGCATGGTGGTGTGCGCCTGTAGCCCCAGCTACTCAGGAGGCTGAGGCAGGAGAATTGCTTGAACCCTGGAGATGGATTTTGCAGTGAGTCGAGATTGTGTTACTGCACTCCAGCCCAGGCAACAAAGCAAGATTCCATTTCAAAAACAAAAACAAAAAAATACAGGCAAAAGCTCCCTCCTTCTGTGAGGTCACGTGGTTAATAACGGCAGGTGTGAGCTTTGAAGGTCAAGCTCTCTGATTTCAGGACATGTTGTTTTCTGTTTCTTCCAACTGCCAGAAGGATTTAAAAAAACACTTAATTGAAAATTTTCTCTCTTTGTATTCAATTACTTCTAGATACTTGAAGAGGCGTGTCTTTTTTTGGGTCCTACTGTAAGATCTGCCTTTCGTCCAAGAGATCTGCCCTTTCTTGTTAGCGACATCAGGAGAGTCACAAGCAGCTGACTTTTCTAAGTGAGACTTACTCTTCTGTAAGGAGCTGGTGCTGACTTCTACTCTCTCTGCCTTGCAGTCCCTTGTCTTTAACCTCACCTCTGGCTCTCACTAAGGTGGAATTTAGAGTCACTAACATTTTTATTTTTGTTCAACAACAGCAGTGATGAATTTCTGGGTTAACTATTTTTTGTGCCAAGTACAGTGGGAGCCTGGGAATGCCATGCTGTGTTTCTTGGCCTCCTGGTGCTTCCATTCTAGTAGAATCAAATTCTGTAACGCAGGAGTTCTCAGCCCTGGCTACATGGTAGAAACACTTGGTAAGGTTTTGTTTTTTGTTTTTGTTTTTTGTTAATGCTTGGGTTCCTCCCAGAGGTTCTAATTTTTGGGGTCTGGGGCGAGGCCTGAGTATCAGCATTCTTTAACCTTCCCTTACCTCCCAGCCCCCAACCCCACCACCACAGCCAGACAATTCCAATGAGAAGCTTGGGTTAGTAGTTACTGAAATAATGTGTTACCTATAGAAGGAATTAATAAAAGGATGTTTGGGATAGATGCCAAAGGAATACATCCCAAATGTGGAATTTCAGATATTATGGCTGGAGTTGAAAGTCCTTCCTGCCATCCCTTAAGTTCACACCATGTAGCAAGTGAGAGCTCTGCTGATTGCTAAAGTCAACTTGGCCCCAGAGCTTTCTGGATCAAAATTCTCCCATGTATCCTGCCTGTAGATTATACGGTAGCATTAGTTACCATTCACTAAGTGCTACCTGCACGTTAAATCCTATTGAATTCTCACAGTGATCTCGTGAGGCAGGAGTTCTGAGTTTCATTTTACAAATGAAGTCTCAGGGAGGGTAAGAAGCAGCCGGAGGTCATACAGCTAGAAAGTGAGGTGCCCAGCGCCAGTCATCTGCTCTTACCCATGACACTGCACCCCAGAGGCCAAGCGTGTGGTGTTGAGCAGATTGGTTTGAGAAAGGGGCCGGGAGAAATAATAATTTAGTCTCGGACTTGCTCAGCCCATAGGCTCTGCAGGCACACATCGATGCTGTAATCTAACTTAGATCAGCTGGTCCTGTATCCCGAATTAGGCTGAGCTAAATTACTTGTAACCCCCTTCCTCCCCTCTCAAAGTGATCACTCTTGGAACACAGCAGCATCTATATTCTTAACTATCTTTTCAGAAACGAGAATAAAAGAAAGACTTTGTTCTTCACATCTTCCTTTCCCCCTTTTACCTGCTCTGTCAAGTCAGCCATAGGTATTCAGGGTGAGGCAAAACTGGGAAGTGACTGGAAGTGACTGGTACATGTTTTCATCACCACTACCCTCTTCCTTCTGTATTTTCTTCCCCGTTGTGAAATCTAGACCTTTACACTTCTTAATCAAAACTTTCTCGCAAAGGATAAGATAAATTCATTACACTACAGTACACATCAGAATGACTGATAGGATTTCATGTGCCACCTTCACCTTTCCCAGGGACAGGCACATTTTAACAGGGGACAAAGAGTTCAATTTGGGAGTCCGATACATGTGGATTTAAGTCTCAGGCTGCCGACTGGTTATGTAATGCTTGGCAAGTAACCTAACCTGTCTTAGCTTCAATTTCCTCATCTCTAAAAAGAGAATAATACTTCAGAGGGTTGTGATGAGGATTAAAAAGATTTGAGACTGTGCCTAACACAGTGCCTGGCACATAGTAGGTGCCTGCTAAATATTCCCTCCCTTTCCATTTGCCTTAATGGCAGAATTCACGCATCAAGCATGGGACATGTCATTTTAGAAATCTCTCAACAACACATGGTCTCCTACATCCTCTACTCCGTAGACTTTGTAGAGGAACACACTGAACTTTTCCCCAGCAAGTCACATCAACACACACACACGTTCCAGGACCACAGGTGCAGAATATAGGCATTTCATGTAGGAAAGTCATGACGATATTTTACATCCAGGCTTCTTGTCTGTCCTTTCTTACAAGCCTGAAGCCTCCCCTAAAACATCGGTATGAATTCACAGATTAGCATAGAATCTTCAGTGCGCTAAATGTTTTCATACCGCCAGCATTTTGGAATAAACAGCTACCTCTTGGTCTTTCTTTCTACAGAAGTTGAAATGCAGTTCCTCTGAATGAAAAACCACAGGTTGTGTTCACACAGAGTGCAGCTGAAATGCAAATATATTTTGGGGCTTGTGCCTTTATCCCAATGCAGTAAAAGGGTGACTGTTATTAAAGAACAATGCAAAGCCTTTAATTACCAAGCTTTAAAGGAAGATTTATGCACCAGTTTGACTTTAATTATCTGTCTTTGTGATCCTTGTAAAACATCACATTAGACTTTCCACTAAGGCAGGGAAACCAGACTGACAAGGGGAACTAAGTTGTTTAATTGCTATTTCCTTTCAAAGTTTGAAATGCAGTATTTTTTTTTTTTTGTAATTGTTTCAGGAAAAGAAACTTGGATTTGATGACTAGGTTAGGTGAGCTAAGGACTGAAATAAAGCCTGTTGCAGGATCCAAATTCTTCTGATATTACAGATCATGCCCAGTTACAGTAGGATTCCGGCTTCACCTTGACTGAGACCAGGCTTGAAGCCCCAGTGGTCTTGGTTCAAAGCCTGACTAGGCCATATACAGAATGGTAGATCTTGGCAAGTTCTGTAATCTCTTCACATCCAAGTTGCCTCATCAGTAAAATCAGCAGAATGACAGTATTGCAAAGTGTGTCTGGGAAGGTTAACAACAGACTTATGTAATGCACTGTCACATCCACCAGAGATGAGACAACAAATGCTACTTCCCTTTCTCCTCTGTATGCAATCAAAAGTAGTTCATCCAGAACAGTGACATCTGATGAAATCAAAGTGGGCATCAAGGGCAATGTTGGAAGAAAATCAAAGAGAAGTCATAGTGGGAAAATGGGAAGATACCCTCCAGTGTGTGTGTGTGTGTGTGTGTGTGTGTGTGTGTGTGTGTGTGTAAGCCCAGGTCTTTGAAACTCAAAGTGTAAACTATGAAAATCCCAGTACATTTGGATACGTATCTTTTAAGGAGGGGTGCAAACATGAGTCTCAACACCAGCACAGGAAAGGGGTGCCATTTATCTGGCGTGATGATGTTAGCTGCCACCAAATGTCGTGTTCACAGCAGAGGATTTGATGAGTTAATTCAATCCAAGTCCAGACACTAAGTATCTTGCAGAATAAACAACAATGGGTCATGCATTTTTGAGACATGTTTTCTGTCCCCCCCTTTTTAAACTAGTCTTTCCTGGCTCCTGAACACAAGCTGTCCTCATCCATTTCCTAAGATAATCCATTATAAATTATGACAGGCTCCCCAGATCCTGGCGGGTGGCGCAGCCCAATGTGCTGCCCAGGTCTCACTTTTCTGTCCTGGTCATCTCCGACAAGTTCCATGTGTGACCGGTCAGGAGACGGCTAATTCCAGTCCACGCATTTTTCAAATGAGCTTCACTTTATTTTTAATTTCCCCACAAATGCACGCCAGGCGCAGATTTCGTCAGTTACAGACATAGCTCTCTAATCTGTGCCGCCCTTCCGTAGCTCATACTACCAAATGATTTAAGGTCCAGTTACATGTAAAAGTGATTATGATCAGCGAAATGTCTGCCCAGAGTGGCCTCCCAAAAAAGAGCAAAGATTCGAGGCTGTGACACTTCCCTTTGGCCATCTTGAGGCCACGCGCTGTAAAATAAAAATGATCCCATCAACAACTTTCTAAAACATACACTGCCTTCAGATTTTATGGCTCCAGGGCCTCTGGCCCCCATGGAACAGATAAACAAATAGCTTTTCTCCGTTGGTGAAAATTATTTGTTTTCTGTCTCCATCCAAAGAGATTTCTTTTAGAGAGATCTGATCTCATCCTTGTGAGAGCTTCCTATTTCACCTCTCCAGGCATCTGGCTTTCGCTTGGAGGCAGGTGACTTCTTCCAAATCCTGACATTTGAGGGGCCGGACTCTACGTCGTCTTTGGAATTCTGGAAAGGCTCGTGAGGTGATTCTCAGGACAGTGTCTGTGTGCACTGTATTTCCCCCTCAAATCGGTAAAGGAGCTCACAGAGGAGGGACTGCCCAGAGACTCGTGAAGTTAAATCAGACCAGGGAGCAAAGAACTAAAGGCCTCTTCCTCTGTTCTCAGAGTTTCTAATATAACTCAGGGGCAAGGAAATACTCCTAAGGACATGCTAAATTCTCAAGTTATTTTCTCCATAAGTTAATGGATACAAACAAGACCAAGAAAAGGAGGAATTTAATGGAAAGAGAGTTAGGGACCAAGAGGCTGGGTTTTGCCACCAAAGAAGTACATGATCCCTTACACTTCACTGCCTCTCTATGGCGCTGGTTCCCACAAATTTATAATCTAGAATATTCTGGACTTCTATAACAAATGGCAAAAGAGTTAGGGGAAATTGGGAAAGCTTTCCTCGTTTCCACCAAGGTTTCTAGAACAATTATTACAATGCATAACCAGTCTGGGCCCGAGGGGACAGCAATGCAGTCCTCCCATGAGGCCTCTTACTGGGGATTTTTCCAACTTGCTGTGCAGACCCCAAAGCTGATGAGGTCAAGTGTGCTCAGCCTTTTGATATGGTTTTCATTGGGGTGGAACCAACTCTACAAACAGTCCAAGAATCTCTCCTAGATCTGACCTCTGAACAGAGCCCGGGGTGGGGTGGTGACGGCGGAGAAATGCTGCCCCGCACGGCAGAAGCCAGCCGACGCTTGCTGCCCCACCGCCCGCCAGGCCATGGCCCTGCTGCCCTCTGGGACGAGCCGACCTTGGTAGTCACCCAGCTTGAGAATCTTTTGAGCTCTTCCTGTCGCCATGCCCCGCCCCATCCCATTCCACCCTGGCCTCTTTTTTCTCCTCCCTGGCAGCCACTCTGTTTTCAGATGTTTATCCAGAGTCAGGTCCTCAGTGGCTGTGGCGAGGCCTGGGGGAGGGGAGTGCCCTGAAAGAGGGGTTCCTCTGGGCTTCTAGGGCCCAGCACATGGATGCCCACTTGTGTGTGTGTAGCGAGTGTGTGTGTGTATGTGCGTGCACACATGCGCGGGTGTATTTCACTGGTTGACAGTGGTCTGTATCTCTGGCTTGCAATGTCATTAACCCTAGATGAGCCCATGCTGGATGCCTTTTTTGGGAACACTGGTGTCATCTGGGCTCTGAGCGCCCCATCTCAGTGATCTCAATTTGATCAGGACATCCGGATTTTGCAACATCATTTTCTTTTTTTTTGTTTAATTGCATTTTAGGTTTTGGGGTACATGTGAACATCATTTTCTAACTGTTCCCCCTACCCTGATTCCATCCTTCAGAGCTCTGAGGACATGTAACTGGAAGCCACTCCAGCTACGCTCCCCCTCTGTGGTGGACCCGTGTCACCTGCCGCCTTGGCATCATCACCCAGGCATGCACTGTCACACTCCCAACCGGAATGTCAGCTTGCTGTTTGAGATTCACACCGACACTCGGTCCCCAGAGGGCTCCTCCCGGAGCCAGGGCGGCCTGCGCTTGGGAACACATAAAAGCACAGGAGTCCCCTCGCTTTTTGGCAGCACTTCAAGCGCTAGCCCAATGAAGAGATCTTGACAGCATACTTGTAAACTCCACAGGCCCCAAGGGCTCAAACACCACGATATTTATGCTCACGGGTGGGGAGCCAGCACAGTTGGGTTGTTATGCAGACATGGATCTCTTACTCAGACCAGTGTTTCTGACACCTGTTAATTGGCATTTGAAAGAACTGAGTCGAGGTGGGTGGGGGCCTTGGGAGCTGCTGCCAACCTGTACCTGAACCACGGGGAGTCCTGCAAGGTTTTGGCCCCTCCAGCTGGTCAGAGATTCCCAAGGGAGATGAGCAAGTGAGTCCCAAGGTTGCCAGCAAGGATCATCAGAGAAGGGAGAAAATAGGAAGGAGGGTGAGAGGAAAAGCCAGAGACCAAGAGGGAGAAAGAAAACTGGAGAGGGCAGGTATTTTTAGATTTGCTAGCACGGAGCTTTGTGCCTGCAGCACTCAGGTCCCTGCTTCTGCAGCACCAGTTCTGCTGGCCAGGGTGGAATACGCACTCCTTCTCCTTCCCTGTGGGGCTAGAAGTCTCACCTGCCTTTGAAGGCTAGAGACCACCTCCTCCAAACAGCCTGCGCTGAAAACCCCAGACAGCCAATCTCCTCTTCCTTCAGGAATTCTTATTGTAACATACAGTTTAGCACCTCAGACATTCTTGTATGTGTCCTGTGCTTCTCCCCGACAGACAATTGCTTCCACACCCCCAGTTTTTAACTCCTAGGGATCATATTAGAGACTTTTTCTGGCCCACCGTGCCCAGCACAGTTCTAGCCTCAAAGCAGATTCTCAGTATCCACAGTGGATGGATTGATTTTCCCCATCTGGATGTCTTTTGCCTCTTTTTGGGTCCCAGACCTCCTTGCCTTAACTTCCACTCAATTCGTCCCCACATAGCTTCAAGCTGACCAGCTGGGCTCTGGGAGTCTCCTTCTCTGCACCTGTCTCAAGGTGTGGATGGCCCATAGTTCCACCTTACATGAGACTAGGTTTAAATGATGTAGTAAAAAGTTTCTATATTTCATTATTAGTGCTCAAAAAATATCCTTCAAGTCCCTATTTATGAACTGACTTGTGTTCCAAAAGTCAGCTTGCGTTTCCATTGTTTGAATCCAGAAGTCTGCAGAAACAACATTATAAATCAACTCCTTCATTCATTCCTTCGACAAATATATCTTGAGCATTACTACAAGGCCTGCACTATTGTATGCGTTGGCAAATCTGCAGAGAAGAAAGCACATACAAACTCTTGTCCTCAGGGAGCTTATATCCTGGTCAGGGGAGACGGACAACCCACAAAGAAGCAAGTAAAATACCTAATATGTCAGATGATGCTAAGTGCTAAATGCCATAGAAGGGCGTAAAACAGGAAAGAGGAATAGCGTTGGGTGGGGCTGGGATTGCACAGAAGGGAACTTGGTGTGTTCTAGAACAGCAAGAAGCCAGAGGAGCTCAAACAGAGTGAATATTGGGGTGAAAAAGGTGCTGGGTGGTTTCCCTGGCCAGTCCACTGATAGTCTACTTAGCCCATAAGAAGTCTGAACTGCAATTCTAATCCAATCATAAACATTTACTCTGTGCCTATGCTACAGCAGGGATTGGCTCTGCGTGTTGGAACTAATTCTTTCAACTACCTTTAACTATGTTTCTATGGGAATATCCCTTCTGTGTATCAGCTAAAGAGGCAGTTTGGGACATTAGAACCGTTTCTTGATTGTGAGCCTCAAGCATTTGATTTGCTGCTGAGTGTTGCTTAACACTTGGGCAAGTTGCGTAAACTTCCCAGTTCTTGATTTCCTGGAGATGATAATGACTGTTTTGCCTTTTGTATGTGTGTGTGTGTGTGTTTGTGTGTGAACGTCAAATGAGGTTAGTGTACATGAGAGAGAACCTTGTAAAACAAAACAGACTACTGATGTGAGTTGTCATGATTTCAGGTGCATTATTCTGTCTTCTACATTGGGAAATTAAGGGACAAAGACCCAGAAATAGACATCTCTGGTGACCCCTCCATACACAGAAGTTTTTGGTAAGTTTTATGTTAGCCATCTAATCTCTTCTGAAAAAGGTAATGGGGCCAGCCAGTTTCAAGATGGTGAATAACTCAGCTAAAAGTGTCAGATGGGA
>NW_022436951.1:4695048-4695541 GCF_009761245.1 Sapajus apella | reverse complement strand
TTTTTTTTTTTTTTTTTTTTTTGAGGCAGAGTCTTGCTCTGTCACCCAAGCTGGAATGCAGTGGTGCCATCTTGGCTCACTGCAACCTCCGCCTTCCAGGTTCAAGTGATTCTCCTGCCTCAGCCTCTTGAGCAGCTGGGATTATAGGCATACACCACCATGCCCAGCTAATTTTTGTATTTTTAGTAGAGACGGGGTTTCACGTTGTGGGCCAGGCTGGTCTTGAATTCCTGACCTCACGCGATCCACCCACCTCAGCCTCCTAAAATGCTGGGATTACAGGCATAAGCCACCGTGCTCAGCCTTTTACAATTTTATTTCATTTTTATGTTTTAGAGATGGAGTCCTGCTCTGTTGCCCAGGCTGGAGTGCACAGTGCAATCATAGGTTACTGCATCTTTGAACTCCTGGGCCCAAGCGATCCTCTAGCCTCTGCCTCATTAAGTAGCTGGGACTATAGGCATGTGCCACCACACCTGGCTCAGTTCTTAAA
>NW_022436951.1:4555652-4694948 GCF_009761245.1 Sapajus apella | reverse complement strand
TTGAACTCCTGGGCCCAAGCGATCCTCCAGCCTCTGCCTCATTAAGTAGCTGGGACTACAGGCATGCGCCACCACACCTGGCTCAGTTCTTAAAAATGTTTAGCCATTTCTTCTTCAAGTATCAATCTACCTTCCAGTTTTCTTAACAGCTCTTTTATCTTTCTCTCTTTATTTCTCTGAGCTGTCTAAATGAATTCATTAGAACTGTCTTTCAAATCACAAGTTCTCTCTCTGATGATGACTGTTTACCCAATATTGGTTTCTTTAATTCTATATACATGTATTTTAATTCCATACTACTCCGCAGAATCTGCTCCAGGATTTGGATTCTTGTTCTCAATTACTTGGCCTTTCTTTCTTTTCTTTTTCTTTCTCTTTCTTAAATTTACCCAAGATAGTACTTCAGAACCTTTCTTTTAAATTTCTAATGCACAGAAATGCCTATCTTAATGTACTGCTCTTCCTTGTTTCCCTTTTTTATATTTTAATTAGCATGATTATGTTTTCAGAACATGGTTATGTTTTCTCAGAATGGAAGCTTAACTCTGTCTTAACTCTGTCCCTACTGTCCTTGAACTGCCCTCATGTGCCTGATCTCCTGAGCTCTCCTTAGCAGGATTGCTGTCTGTGATACCCAGAACTAGATGCAGAGGACTCCAGCAGCTGTCCTGAAGGCCAGTCTTAGGGACAGAGAACACTGAGCAAACAGGACTTCCAACAACACATGTTATTTCATAGAAACATCTATGAGAGGATAAAAGGACAGAGCTAGGGGTGAGGAAGAAAGGAAGAAGGTGAAAAAAATAGAGGAATCTGTTTAAGAATGGAATTGTTAAGGACTGTTGCAAAAGGACCTAAAGACACCAAAGAAATTTCCCTGAGGCAATTAATGGGTGGGCTCACCTGTGTAAGACTTGGGATTATCTGTAAGGGCTGCAGTAAATAGCCTCTGATAAACAATACCTCTTGATTCAGGTGACATCAGGCCAAATTCCGGGTAAAAAGAAGCCTCCAAGGGGAAATGAAGTCATTGAAGGCCAGGCTGGTGGCCTTTGTAGAAATAGGAGAGCCATCCAAGCTTTGGCATTAGTGATAAGAGCGGTTCAAAGAAATCAAATGAAACACATCCACATGGACCTCAGGTGCTTCTTGACACCACATTAATCACCTCCATTGTGTTTACTGTTACTCCATCATGGTCTGACTACAGGTGAGGTTAGCTGGAGAGCAATTGGAGAGAGGAAGTAAACTTCTATTCACAGACTGCAAGGGTTCTCCCTGTTTACAGCAGAGAATGCACTTGACAGGAAAAAGTAATCATAGGTCATTATGATTATTCTTCAGTTTGTCAAAACATTCCATCTGATAGAAGAGCATAAAGTGCCAGCAATTATTGGCCCTTTTCAAAATTGTGTATGGAGTTGTCTGTTAAAAAGGTTATGTGAGTTCTGATTCCAAGCTTTAGAATCTCAGCTTTGTCACCTACTAGCTGTGTGATGTTAGGATGGTTTCTTAACCACTCTGAGATTCAACTTGTACTAAATCATACCTATTTTATTTTAAATAAGTATGAAATGAAATAATACACATAAAGGGCATAGATTAAGCTCAGTAAACATTTGTGTGCCTTTTCCTTTGACTGGGCATCATTCGAAGGGCTGGGGTGAGGAAGAAAGGAAGAAGGTGAAAAAATAGAGGAATTTGTTTAAGAATAGAAGGAATTGTGTCAGACTATTGCAAAAGGACCTAAAGCCACTTTGGCCATTAGCAGTTGATGGAATCTAGTGATACATGTCAGTTGCACAGCTGCTGCGGTGGCTCATGCTTGTAATCCCAGCACTTTGGGAGGCCGAGGTGGGCGGATCGAGAGGTCAGGAGTTCAAGACCATCCTGAACAACATAGTGAAACCCCATCTCTACTAAATATACAAAAATTAGCCGGGTTTGGTGGCACGTGCCTGTGATCCCGGCTACTCAGGAGGCTGAAGCAAGAGAATCGCTTGAACCTCAGGGGTGGAGGCTGCAGCGAGTGGAGATTACGCCACTGCACTCTAGCCTGGACGACAGAGTGAGACTCTGTCTAAAAAAAAAAAAAAAAAAGTCAGCTGCACCCAACAATTAGGGGTGGGTGGAACTGTTCATCTTCTTCCCCCACAACCTGGCTACTGCTGGTAAGTAACAATGAAAGAAAGTCTCAGACCCAGTTCTACTTTATTCTACCCCATTCTGACATTGACCAGCAGTCAGGTCCCCAAACAACCATGGAAGCTGATCCTCTAATGTTATTAGAAGTCCCACTCTCAGTCTTTTAAGGCAATCTGATAGGTATGGCGCATGAAAAATTTACCCTAAGGCATATGCATCAAACATTCTGACAGCAGAGTCAGTGCCCACATCCTTCACTGCCCATGAAGTACAGAGAATAAATGAACTCCCAGGCCTGGAGCACCTCTCTGAAGGTAGTAGGCTGCTGCACTCACCAGATTCTTATAATCCTTTCATGCCAGGGCAGATGTATCTTTACAAATTTTCTAGCCAATCATTTAGAGTGAACACCACGTATTTCACCAACAAAAAACTCTTTTACCATTCTTTATGCTAATTAACCAGCTCTCAGATATAGGCTTAGAAGTGAGAGAGCTGAAGCATCTTCCATTTCTACTTCTATGGCATACATTCCTGAATGAAAATCTTCCAGTGTTCACTAATGTAGGTTACAGTTAACTTGCATTCACATATGTACATCACACAATCAACACTGAAGTATTTGAAGGGAAATTACAGGCACTATAACAAGACAGGCAGAAGACTGGAAAGGACTATATTATTTTTAAGTGAAAGCTGAAGGAAAATGGGAAATTGCAGTCACTTGTTTAAACAGGAGCAAACAGTACTCCCTCAGATCTGAATGATTTCCATCTCATGGCTTATTTATTATAATTCTCTTTTTTGGCCAGAAAATGACTCAGTTCCCACTCAAATTTGCTCATTCCACTACCATCCCCCTCAGTCTTCAAGAGGCATTTCTGATATAAAAAATTCCTGAATAGACTTGAATCTTCAGAACTAGGATAGCAAGAATCCATAAAGACTATGAAATTATATACTCACATATGCATGTCTTCCAAATTCTAGCTCGCTAGGTACACTTGAATATCTAACATTCCACTTTAGATAATACTTTTTCCAGCCTCTAATTTCCCTCTAACTTTCCCATTAGCTTGGCAGAAGGACCTTGGGCTTCATCTATAGGCAGATTTTGAACAAAATATGGGGGTGTTGGGATTGGGAAGCCAGCACACACACTGAACCTCTCAGCATAGCCAAAGGTGTTGGAGATACTAGTAGATGCAGGCATCACTCTGCCTCCATTGTATAAACACCTGCACTGAATCATTTTCATTCAGCTGCCAATTATTAAAAACCACACTAGGTTAGGAGCCAAATGCCTGGATCCAAGTTCCAGTTCTGTCATTCACAGCTGGGTGTGTTTGGCTAAGTCACCCAAGGCTTCTCCAGCCCAATTTACTAATCTGTCAAATGGGGCTAGCAAGTCCATCCTGACTCACAAGGTAGTCATTGGAGTGAATGACAGATCAGGCAGATTTTGCTTTGTAAACTATAAAGGGATTTATGGGTACAAAGAAGCATTTGTATCAATTATGTATATATACTCAATTATTTCTTGTGAACAGACCTTTTCAAGTAGACTTTAGGATTCTGGAAAGGAAGACTGGAAGCTATGTACTTTTCAGTAACTAACAGTGCCATGTACCCACTGGTACTTAATGTATAAATGAAATAATGAGATTCTTTATTCTGAAAATAAGGCAGGGACCTGACCTGATATCATATAGTATGCCTATGAAAAAATATTCGACATAATTATTAATCAAAAAGTTATTGAAGACCTACTGCACTTAAAGTTCTGTGTAAGGCCTTGAACATAGAATGAGTAAGATGTGCCTCTGCCTTCAGAAAATTAAGTGGAATAAAGGGCTAAAAGAGGTAGGAGTAAAGTCCATACTGAACACAAAGAAAAGGTTGCCAATTTGCCCCATAAAGTGTTAAGGGTGGACATGAGGAGAGGGAGGAAGCGCTTCATACAGAAGGTGACACATGAACTGAGTCTTGAAAGATGAGAGAGTACTAGGTCTAAATGTTTAGCTTTCTGCCAAAACTTATAGGTTGAAACTGAATCTCTACATAACGGCATTAAGAGGCAGGCATTTGGGGTATGACTACATCACGAGGGTAGAGACCCCATGAATGAGGACTTTATAAAAGAGGCACACTTCCCCCATGTAAGGATGCAGTGGGAAGGTGCCACCTAGTCTATGAGAAAGCAGGTTCTTACCAAACCCTGCAGGCACCTCGGTCTTGACTTCCCAGCCTTCGGAACCTTGAGGAATAACTTTCTGTTGTTATAGCAGCCCAAACAGACTTAGGCAGAAGGCATTTAGCACTAAGGCATCCAGAAGGCAAGGGCACTCTGTTCAAGAGGAATCATTTGAGCAGAAAAAGAAATAGAATGAGGCCAAAGGATTACCAGTCATTTGTAGGGCCAATGAGTAGGGAGCAAGGTTAGGGGTATGGTCTGAAAGAGGTGAAACTAGAGAAGAAAATCTTTTCCCACTCTTAGTTTCTAATAAGGGAGATTTTTCCTACTAACACTCCTGACTTTCCTCCCCTTTATTTTCTCTACACTTAAGGAGGTGTAGTGGCTTCTGACTGGCAGGTTGGGAAAGAGCAGTTGCGCGTGTTCTTTTCAGCCCTATCCTCCTTCTTTCTCTTGGGCTTGGGAACATCTGTCACATGGGCGCCTCTGTTCCTCAGTGCCCCAGTCCACATGCCTAGGACAGCAGATGACTCTGCCTAATGTAGCAGGCCAGGTGGTCGGCCCATTTGACTCTAATACTAAGTTGTGCTCTCCAACTTAGCCTGGATCAGTAATAAAGTCAATGTTGTGGCCCAGTTTTCACCCTTTGCTTTATTTTGCAATTCATTCGGAGCCCGTGTGTGTTGGGTGCCCCCCCACCCGTAGGTAGATCAAGGCAGGAACATGAAGGGCTTAGAATGCTTTGCCCAGGAGTCCAGAATCACATGGCACAAAAGGTCTCCACCATGATGAGCGTAGGAAGAGATGTCTGCAAAAGGAAATAATACCGGCGGGCCTTGGTAGAAAGAGTGTGGACTTGGGTTTCAGGAGAACCAGGAGCCAGTCCTAGCTCTGCCGCTAACCATCTGCATGACTTTGGGCAATTCACTTAAACTTTCCAGGCTTCAACCTCCTCACCTGTACAATGAGTTGGGTTATCAAAATCGCTAAGAGCCCTCTCAAATTACATACACTTTTTAAAAGGGAGGATTCCCTAACAGGAGGAAGTTCTGAACACCAGGGTGTATTGAACACTGGGACAGATTGTGGAATTTCTTTCCTTAAAGATGTGGAAGCAGCAGCTGGTTTAGGACCCCATGTAGGTGAGCAATTTAACATGTATGTACGTAAGGTACTCTATTATGAACATATCGCGCTATCTCATTTCATCCTCACGCAAAGCCCATGAAATAGACAATGCTATCATTCAAATTTTACCAAGAAAGAAACTGAGGCTCAGAGGAGTTAAATAACTTGTCCAGAGCCTACAAATAATAAATAAATGCCAGTCCTAGCTTTTAAACATGGGCAGTCTGGCACCACAGCAGCACCCGCTAGCACTATGCTGTGCCACCTTGTGCTTGGAGGCAGCTCTGGGTCTTCTCCCAGGAGCCCATCGTGATCCATTGTGTCTCTGGAGGGACCCATTTGCAGCTTCTCAGACACGTGCAAAAGGCAGGTGCTTGGCTAGTGTGAGAAACCAAACTCTTTTGGCTCTCCCTTAGCTCTGTGCCCTACGTTTTGACATTCAGGGGCGAGAAACATTTGTTTGGCAAATAATGCACTGCCTTGTGACATCTCTTGTTTTGATGTCTTTATTGTTTTTCAGTTTCTATGTGCTTATGATTTTTCTCCTTCCTTAATATTGATTGTATATTGATCAAATGTCAGGCACTGTTGTACATGCTTTAAATATGTTATTTCACTTAATACTTACAATAACACTTCAGGGTAGATACCATTATTATTCCCAATTTACAGTTGAGAAAACTAAGGTCCAGAGGGAAAGATATTACTATACTGCCCAAAGGACAATGACATTGACAACGTATACTAGGCCTTCAATAAATATTTACAAATGGATTGATTGAGTCAAGGGTCATATATTTCAAAGATTCCCTTTGCCCAGGTCCTTCCATAGTCTTCTATTTATTCTCTGCTTACCCCAGTTTGTACTGTGTTTCCCTTACAGGCTGTGTCTAAGATGCCAGTTGAAGACTGGAACAGCCATATGGGTGTGGGGTATTCCTGGATACCTGTCTAGTAGTCACTGGGGAAGCCACAGGAGCCTCTCAATACAGAATAGATACACTTTGCACTCAATAATAGTGCACTAATTGATGAATATATTGATGGAGTGTTAGTCTGCTTCACAATCTGCTGGCAAACATATTCAGTTTTTGGTGAATTTCAGGCCCAATGGGTAAAATTTGATTTGCTTTCTCCATTTTTTTCAATCCCGTAACTGTTGGCTTTCTTTGCTACTTAGAAGCAGAAGTGGGAGCAACTAAAATCAGCAGAATTAGGGCTACATGCAGGTAGATACACTTTTCTGGCCCTGCACACACATGCGCGCACCCTTGTGTGTGTGTGTGTGTGTGGACATACATGCATATTTCTTAGGTTGGAGAAAAACATCTTTCCCTTCTATCACTTGGGTAGCCTATGAACTGTATCTCAATTCCAAAGCCACAATTTCCATTTTTCCTTTGCAATCTGGTAAGAGTTTCTTCTTCTCCAGTGGGAATACTTCCACTGTGGACATGCCAGCCTTCCCTAGCATTACACTTTGTAAACCGACACAATCTGAATGTAGCTGGGACAACAATCTGCAGTAACAATAGCACAACTCATGCAAATTAGAACTAGAGCAATTTTCAAACTGATGTCCATTCATCCTACACCTGGCACCTCTTGTATCCTGGCACACAAGCACCTCTCCTATGAGCAACTTAACATGCATGTGTGAGCTTATATCCAAGGATACAAGCACCTCTTGTAAACCTTGAGGACAAACTCCTTAGTTTTTAATGTAAAACATTAAGGAAGAATTAACACATAGGCTTTTTGCCTCTTCATTGCCTGTTTTTTTTTTTTTGGTGAACACTCTGCTCCAAGTTGTAGTTAGAGGAATCTCCAGTTCAACCTTGGGCTTATTTCCTTTGGCTTCACTTGTGACACATCTCTAAATAAATATCAGCATTTTGCAACTTTAAAAAATATCAGGAATACACATTTCTCCATAAAATCCAGGAAATTCTAAGTATTAGAGCATGAGCCATAACTCCATGACCCTTTATGTGGAGGATTAGTGGGCATGGCCTCCCTCCAGTGCATGCGTAGGCTTCTCCATATCGGGTGGTACACATGGCCATCTGGGTGGAAGCAACACTGGCTTAGCAGCAACTGCTGTGAGAACTCTGAATTTCAACTCTCTGGTGGGAGACTCACAGTTCTGAACAGTACATTGCCCTGGAACGTACACTCAGGCCACCTGCACTGGCTGGTGTGAAGGAAACATGGGTACCTTGAATGTATTAAGGAAAGGTGGTCCTCGCCCACACAGTCTTGTGGCACAAGTGGGAGCTACGTTAGAAATTTCTCAAGAATGCACTTCACAGTGGTGAGATCTGGTCAGGCAATCTATGACTTCCTGGGATAGAGCGTAAATATAGTCCACCCGTGGTAAAAGTCAGAGGCAGGCAAAAAATAATGAGGATGCCATTCACAGAGGAGGAAGAACAAATAGCTGTTAAACATATAACAAAATGAACAATCACAGTGGTTATCAGGGAAATGAAAGGGAAAACTGCAATAGGTTACCATTTGATGCCAAAATGTATGAATGGGCATTACATGTCTGATACTACCAAGTGATGATGTGGATGTTGAATAATGGGAAATCTTATGCCCTGCTGGTGGGAGTACACATTGGTTCAATTACTTTAGAGAAAAATTTGGCATTATTTAGCCAAGGTGCAAATATGCATTCTCTATGCTCTAGATAGTTTTCTATTAGAGCAAATCCCACACAGCGCACAAGGAGATATATACGTGGATATTTATGGAAAGGTTCTTAAAACAAAACAATGGAAACAACCTGATATTCATCAACAGTGCATACCTAAACTGTGGCGCCTTCATATAATTGTTACAACAGGGGTGGGGGGAAAGAGAAGGGAAATGAACAAGGGCTACATGTACCAACAAGCATGAAGCTCACAAAATGTTAGAAAAAAATCTACTCGTAGACTAATAAATACAATGTTTTATTTCTAGTATGAAGCTTAAAAGTAGACAAAATATCATATATTCCTCTCACACATGTACATACATAATAAAAAGCATAAATAAACATGAAAATTAAAAAACACAAAATTCAGAATGGTGAGTTCTTCTGGAATAGAGAGCACACTTGGGGAAGGGTGCACAGAAAGTTATCTACTACACGGATGATTTCTATTTCTTAAGCTAGGTGGGCATTCATTGTGTTCTTCTTTATATCATTTTGTATGCCTTAATATTTTATAATACATTTTAAAATGTTATTTTGAGGTGTCAACGAATTTCAGAGCTAGAAAGGCCTTAGAAATCACCTAGTTCAATAACCTCCTTTTAAACACAATGACAAATAACTAAAATCAGAAAGGAAAGAAGAGGTACAACCTGATGCCACAGAAACGAAAAAGATTATAAAGGCTACTATTAACAATTATATACCAGCAAATTAGACAACCTAGGAACAATACATACATTGTTAGAAACAGGTTATATAAGGTAAAATTCTTATAACCTACCCAGACTCATTCATGAGGAAGTAGGAAATCTGAACAGACCTATAATTAGTAAGGAGATTGAGTCAGTAATAAAAAATCTCCCAACAAAGAAAAGCCCAACATGAGATGGCTTCACAGGAGAATTCTACCCAACATTCGAAGAAGATTTAACATCAATCCTTGTCAAACTCATCCAAAATATTGAAGAAGAGGGAACACTTCCAAACTGATATCATGAGGCCAGCACTACCCTAATACCACAGCCAGGCAAGGATGCTATGAGGAAAACAAACAAACAAACAAACAAACAAAAAACTACAGGCCAGTATTTCTGATGGATATTGATGTAAAAACTCTCAAGAAATTACTAGAAAATGGCATACAATAGCACATTTGAAGGATTATACATTACGATCATGTGGGATTTATCTGTGGGTTGCAAGATAGTTCAACATAAAAAATTAATAAATATAACATACCACATCAAAAGAACAGAGGACAAAAATGACATGATTATCTCAGTCCAGAAAAAGCATTTCACAAAATTTTAACACCTTTCATGATAAAAACATTCAACATACTAGTAATAGAAAACTACTTCAACATAATAAAGTCACATATGAAAAGCCTACAGCTAGCATCATACTCAATAGTAGATACAGAGAGAACTCCTACAACTCAGTGACAGAAACCAAATAACCCAATTAAAAAATGATCAAAGGACTTCAGCAGACAGTTTTCTAAAGAAAATAAACAAATGAACAATGGCATATTCAAAGATGCTCAACATCACTAATCATTAGAAAAAGGCAAAGCAAAACCACAGCTAGATATCGCCTCACCCCTATTAGGATGGCCACTGTCCAAAAACACCAGAAAAACAAATGTTGCTGAGCATGTAGAGTCATTGGAATCCTTGTTCCAGCTGTAACAGGAGAAGAAACATGGCTTTACCGGTGCAATCCTGAAGACAAAGCACTGTTGGTGGGATTGTAAAATGGTGCCACATGATGGAAAACAGTATAGAGATTACTTGAAAATTTAAAAATAGAATTACCAGCCGGGCGAGGTGGCTCACGCCTGTAATCCCAGCACTTTGGGAGGCCGAGGGGGGTGGAGGAGCTCGAGACCAGCCTGGCCAACATGGTGAAACCCTATCTCTTAAAAAAAATAAAAATAAAAATAAAAATAAAAATAGAAGTACCATATGATTCAGCAATCCCACTTCTAGTATTTTTCCAAAAGAACTGAAAACAGGATCTCAAAGAGACATTTGCACACATATATTCTTTGTAGTATTCTTCATAATTGCCAAGATGTGGAAGCAACCTAAATGCCATCGGTAGAATGAATGCATAAAGAAAATGTGGCACATATGTGTACAATGGAATATCATTCAGCTTTTAAAAAAGAAGGAAATCCTAGCACATGCTACAACAAGATTCATACCTTAAAGACATTATGTTAAATGAAACAAACCAATCACAAAAAAGGCAAATATTACCTGATTCCACTTCTGTGAAGTGTCTAATCAAACTCATAGAAACAAAGTCGAATGGTGGCTGCCAGAGGCTAGGGAAACAGGGAAGCAGGAGTTGTTCAATGGGCAGAGGGTTTCAGTCATGCAGGATGAACATTCTAGAGCTCGGTTTATTATGCAACAATGTACATAGCATGTAGTTAGCAATACTGTACAACAGAAAATGCTTAAGAGGGTAAGCTTTTGTGTTTTCCTGCTGCAATTTAGGCAAACAAAAAGCATGATAAAAGCAAGGGCCGGAGTGATGGGGTGACACGCCCATCATCAGAAAGGTGGCCAAAGCCAGATCACTGGCCTTTTTCCTGCCTCTTGCCACCTCCTTATGTCCTGATTTCTGTTTTATTTGTAACAGCATTTCAGGAATGTGAGATGGGCTTTAGAGATGATTGCTCTTGTTGAACAGTGATGTCTCCACTTTAAATGTTTACCTATATCTTTGTGGTTTGCTCCTTACACTGGAATGGTCTTTTAAATTGAGTTTGTGGTTTTATTGTAAATAATTATACATTAATATTGCACTCGGCTTTTGCTGCCTTTCAAGCACGTAGTTCAAGGTCCTTCTGATGCAGGTAAAATTTAGGATTTACTTACCAAATGAAATGGAAGTTACATTATGGGAAGAAAAATTTGAGGCCTAGAAAGGGTAAAGAATTTATCTAACATTTCAATTCCATTTTTGTTTGGAGGGGAACAAGTTTCAAGTTTAAATTATTTAAAACTTCTCCACCCGCCCTTCAGGTCAAAGGACGATGATTTGCTTCACACTTTAGCTATAGAAAGTAATTAAAATGTAGGAAATATAGAAGTTTTAATACCAGCAGGCCCACCTTTTGCCCTTGGATATGGCCTCCTCCCAACCAGCCTCTGCCTTACTGTGACCACATTTCCCTGGTTCTGACACTTTCTGCAGATTTTCCTAACTTTGGGGAAACTGAGACTTTGAGATGAGCAGGAACATGTAAAATGCTCCCTAGAGGAGGAATTTCTGCTTGTTGAAAATGAGAAGTGCCTGCAAATGGAAGTTAACAGCAAAAGGTGTCCTGAGTCATCATTCAGGCCTTACTGTGGCAGTCATAATTCATGATTTCCTGAGCCCTTCATAGGTTCCCGAGAGTAATGATGGCTGCCTCCTCAGGCGCCCATTTGCCAAGCACAGGGCATAGCTGGGCAGACAGCCCCCTGTGGGAACTGGAGCTAGGCACCTGGTCAGCCGGCCTCCTGGTTCTGCTCAGGTTCTTGGTTGAGAAAACAGGCTGTCAGTGCTTTATACAGTCTTCCCTAATGATTTGCTTTTTTTTTTTTTTCAGTGAATGTGTCTAAGCAGGGTTCTAGAAAAAGAAAAAAAAGTAACTCTGCAAAACACAGAGAGGGCAGACAGCTAGCACAGGGGCTTCTGGGCTGGAGGCTTCTCCAAGGCCCTGTTGCCTAGCCATGGGCAAGTGGCCTGAGCCCCCGGAGCCTTCGGCCTCTGAGAGGCATCCTCTGGGTGCCTGTTGGACCCCTGGGACCTGCGTGCTTGGGGGAAGCTGTGCGTCCTGCTGGCCGGGGACTCTCGCCTTGCATTCCTTGCCTTCGGGTGTGTTGATCCCCCTCTGGGCCTCCCGTCTGACCTCTGGGGCCTGGGTGTTGGCCCGGATTTATGACCCTGAGCTTCTTTTTATCTCTTCGGGAAGTAAACGTTTTGGTTGGGAAGTTTTTCAATTTCCTCCTGGCCTGGACCAAACCGCTCATATTTCCAAGGGCAAGATTCCCCTCTCCTCGCGGGTCCTGGTGCCCTGAAGTGTAATCAGGAGCCTCACTCCACCTGCAGACAGGCTCCTGCAAATGCTCTGATGGTGGTGACTGCGACAAAGACAGCAGGCTGCTCTACGCTTACCCAAACCTCACATTTTCAGAGTAGAGTTACTGTTGTTCTTCTTTTTTAGCAGCTGTAGACAGAGGCCACTCCCCTGCAGGCCTCCTCCTCTGATTCCCAAAGGAAAAGACCTTTCCAAAATGTCTATGAGGGGCAGGGGCACAAGTTCTTCAAACTGGATGGCCATGGATTGTGTGTCCCTAAGTGTGCCCTACAAGTCAATTACAAACTCTCCTGAGCCACAGTCTCCCAGGAGAGGGCCAAAAACCGACACCTTCTCCGAGTGCCCCAGGTCCTTCCAACTACACCCCAAAGCTTTAGAACCACTGCTGAAACTGCACAGCAGATGGAATGGGGGGAAGTGATTCTTAGTCCTGCTGCCTTTAATCCCCCTGAAACTGTATAGCATTGTTCTCAAGAAAAAAACGTGAACCCAGGACAGTCCAGCCATGCCGCATATTGGGCCTCTCACCAATAACAGTGCTCCATGGTTTTATTTATTTTTTTGCCAAAAAGTTTTCATCCAATTACACGCACATCTTTTTTTTTTCCTCCACAGTGTCCCGTCCTTCCAACTTCCATACTCACCCTCCCAAGCAGTTTCCCTCTTAGCCTGGTCCCCAATACGATGTCATTTGAAAGTCAGGGAAAGCAGTAAAGTCAGGGCATCCCTTTTACACCGTCGTGAATATCCTCCCATCTGATGGGTCCTTTTATCCTGAAATGCTTCACTCGCTTTCCACCCCAGCATAACTTCACCCACCACTGAAGTACCGCCAGCCGGCTCAGGAGGGTGAGCGGCAGCTGTTGCCCTGTTTAGGGCAGGAAGTGAAGAAGAACATGATATTCAATTAAAACTGCAGGGGGAATTCAGCGAGACAGCAGGGTCTAATGGAGACTGATGGCCTGGGAGACCAGCCGGTCTGAGTTCCATTCCCATCTCTGCCACTGGCTCACAGGGGTGACCTTGGGTCTGTCACTAAAACTTTCTGGGCCTTCGTTTCATCTGAAAAATGGTAGTGATGATACCTGCATCCTCACAGGAATAGTTATGAGGATTAGAGAGATTAGAAAAATACACAGGGCTCTTTTGATCCCTTCAAAGTCAGCAGTGAAGGATGGATGGATGCAGAAAGTGGTCTTAGGCTAAGTAGAATTGGCTGCCAGCAACAGGATGTGATTTGAGGTGTAATCAAAAGTCGGCCGGCGCTGAGACAGCTCCCCTAGCAGCCTGTGAGCTGCTCTGAAATCCCACTGCTGGACTGGAGAGCCAGGTTAGAACACAAGCATGACAAGTTGCAGCAATGACACAACCTTGGCCTTTACATGAGTGAGCTGGAGTAGCTTGCTGGTTTCCCAGAAGAAAAATAAAAAGGACCCTGAGTGATTGAGGCCCTAGAACAGGGTAGGTAACTATGACTGGCAGAGAATTTAGATACAAAGAATATAAGAACATAGTCAGGGAAACTGTGGTTGGGGACTTTGTGGGGAGGGGAGCGACATGAGGAAAGCGCTGGAGCCGCGGAGAATGTTAATTACAGAAGCTGGCTCTCAAAACACTACAAAAGGCGCAGTGCAGTGGCTCATACCTGTAATCCTAGCACTTTGGGAGGCCAAGGGAGGCAGATCACTTGAGGCCAGGAGTTCAAGGCCAGCCTGGCTATGCTGTATTATATGTTCATGAGACCAAGAAAAAGCATTGCCCTCATGAAAGTGTTATGATGCTGATGACTGCAGCTATGCTGGCCAGTATTACTGTTTCAATTCCAGCCAGTATGCGTTTGCTGGGTGTCATCACAGTAGGGAGTGTGGTGGTGAGGAACAGCATGGGATTTGGCATCCTGGGGCTTGGGTTGGATTCCCAGCTCTGTCACTTTGTTCTGGAACCTTGAATACTTAAGCTTTCAGGGGTCCAGTTTCAGCTGGTAAACTGGAATAACAGACCTACCTCACATGCTTTCCAGAGGATCAAATGAGGTGATGCAGTGTGAAAAAGCCACACTGGGTGTGACAGAGGCTACACAAAGGTGAGCTGCTGTCTCAATCAGGACAGGTGTGCGTGTGCTGCTGTAACAGCCAACCGATAACCTGGCATTTCAATGGCTGCATGTCAGCCACAAGTCCACCTCGAGGGCGCTCTGCTCATCAGCATCTCACAGAGACACTGGCTGCCAGTCCCGGATCAGGAAAAAAACATGGTAGAGTCTGCATTGGCTCTGAAAGCTTCTGCTTATCTTTCATTAGCCACAGAAAGTCACGTGGCCACACTGACTTCCAGGGAGCAGGGAAGTGCCATCCTATCATGTGTCAGAAGGAGACAGAGCTGGAATTCACAGCCTATGACCCAAACAGTTGCTACTCTACAAGGTTGGATAAGATGTGATCCCTGTCCTCAAGACGCTTACCAGAGCTCAACTCAAGAGCCCTACCCAGAGGTTTCTGAAACATCTCCAGGAAAGTGTACCCCTTCTTTCTGCCTGCCCACCACATGGGCAGGGCCTCATCACTTCTATCTATCACATAAATGGCTTTGCTAAGGGCAGCTAGAACACCCACCTGCTTCCCTGGCCTCTGCCACTCTGGTTGTAAAATAACTCCCAAGACCTCTCTCTCGGAGCTTGTGTCTTCCCTTGCCCTTCACCCAGATGTCGAGGAGAGGTACCCAGGTGGCCAGGTTTGCGACGACCCCCTAGGCTGCAGCTAATTGCACTGTGCTTGAATGCAGCTAGGAGGAACGACTCTCCAGCTCTTCGCTCGCCCGGAGCCCTTCTTGTACCAGATGCCTGCTGACCTTCCCATGGCCCAAGCTCAGGTCTTTCTGCCTTTAGGGAAAGAAAGAAACAGGAAAGCTTGGCTCATTCGGCCTCTGCCACCCCGGGTGGAACCATCTTTCTGTTCTGCTGGAGCACAGATATCTCTGTAGCCCCCTTCTCCACCACCCAGAGAGTACTGGCAAGGCCTGAGACTCACCAAAGCCTTTTTCTTCCTTCCTCTTGAGTGGCGTCCCTTCTCCTTGGACACTGTAGTTGGGGTCCTAAGAGAGAGAATGAAAGAGTTTAATGTAATAGTATTAGTGATAACAATAAATAGGTTACCATGTGCTGGGCTCTGTTCTGAGCGCTTGGCATACATTAACTCATTAAATGTTCACAAGAAGCCTAGGAAGTAGGTATTATTAATAGCTACGCTTTAGAAATGAGGAAGAAACAGGTTCAGAGAGGTTAAGTAGGTTGTTCAAGGTCACACGGCTAGGAAGTGGCAGAGCTACGATTTAACCCAGACCATGAGACTGCAGAGCTCATACAGATCTGTTTTTATCATGGCAATTACGGCTACAGTGGTTGAAAGAGATGGTTGAAGTTACAGATTGCAAGGGCGCCTCTGCTCCTGGTGCTGGCAAAATGTCCTTCCCGGTGTATTAGGAGGTCGTGCCTGCCCTCTGCTGGTCGCGAGTGAGCATTGCCACTCAGAGTGTGTGGAAGAGAACCCGCCGGCAAAGCGCTTCACAGATATTTCAAAGAGAGTAAACTGGCAAATAAACTTGCAGCTTACATACAGCAATGGCATACTGACTATTTCTTTCCCTCTGATTTGGTGTATTTTACATTTGCTTTTTTCTCCTGGAAAAAAAAAAGAAGGGGAACAAAAAGCAAACAGGCAGCTCTCCACTTCTGAGAACAAGCAGAAGAAAACCACAATCATGCAACTATCAAATAACAAGCCTATGTGTTCATTGTCATGGAGATTGCAGTGCGGGACTGGATGCCCAAAATGTCATCCTAAACAGATGTAAAGGCACATTTTCAGTCGTTCGTAACTAAGGTAGGGTAAAATAGTTTCCTAAATTAATCAGGGTATTCTTCCACTATCGAACTTTGCATGCAAAAAGATTCTTCTTTTAAAAGTTCAGCAGTTTTGAATTACCCGTGTTCAAATAGAAATTTTGTGTCACTTTTTGATTTGCTGTAGAAAGACAAAGGTCTATCTCTGACTAGGCTGCAGTGCAAGTCAGCCAGAGACATAGCACATAGCATTACAGGGACTCAAGGTTTTGTGGCTCATAGTAGTGACTACTCTCAAGGGGACAACCTGGCTTCTTCAAAGGCCCCCAGCCAAGAGGACCCCTTCAGCCAAGGTCAATCCTGCTCACTAAATCTTTATGGAGAAGGAAGAAGAAGGGAGAGGAACACTGCCACAAAAATCCAATCCTGAAAGCTGGCCCTTGAAATTAACCAGCTGAAGCCCTGTATTTGTCAGTTCTCACACTACTATAAAGAACACCTGAGGTTGTGTAATTTATAAAGGAAAGAAGTTTAACTGACTCACAGTTCCACATGGCTGGGAAGGCCTCGGGAAACTTACAATCGTGGCGGAAGGTGAAGGAGAAGCAAGGTACTTCTTACTTGGTGGCAGGGGAGAGAGAGAGAGAGAGAATGGGGAATTGCTACTTTTAAACAGATCTAGTAAGAACTCACTTATGATCACAAGAACACTATAGGGGAAACCTCCTCCATGATCCAATCACCTCCTACTCGGTCCCTTTGAAAAAAATTACAATTTGAGATGAGATTTGGGTGGGGACACAGAGCCAGACCATATGAAGCCCCTTGTAACAAGTAGGTGATGTGAGGAGTCATGGCCTCTGAAGGTTGGATCTTCAGCTCCTAGACAGAGAATTGTCAGCATTTATAGTTCTTAACTTGGGTATTTAAAGTTTACCTCCCTGAGAAGTTTGAACAAGTTATGTGTACAGGACATAGGTCGTACCCACAGCAAAACCTTCATTGATGAGGACTCGTTTGTATTTTTCACCTCCTGCCAACACACCTTACTTAAGTAAATGCAGAAATCTCAAGAAAGCTGCTCATCAGAATATTTAGTAAAGTAGACCTACTTTCAGGACATACCTTGGGATCTGTGCATAGTCAGATATCCTGTATACCATGCTTGGACCAGGGACACTTATATCATGTCCTTGGGTAACTTTTTCTCATCTATGCTCACAGCTTCAAATAATCACCTCAATAGGGGGCACTTGCAAGTCTACTTCCTTACTACTGCCTCTGTCCTGGGATCTGGATTGGCATTTCCAATTGCCTGATGGATAGCTCCATCTCGATGTCCCCCCAGGACCCACACGCAGCATGTCCAGAGCTGACCCAACCATCCCATCCCTGAAAGTCCCCTTGACTGCTTTATTTCTTTTAACGTCATCACGGTTCTCCTTTGGATTCCAGCTCAAAGCCTCAAACTCCTCCACTTTGCCTCACACTCTGTCCCACCCAATGGACCTGGCCAGCTGCCAATCTCTCTTACCGCTGTGCCTTCTTGACCTCCCCCCATCCTGACTCCCTCCTGGTATGATGTCCTGGACAAGGGGGAGCTTCAGAGCCAGACACAGGTTCAAATCCCAGATCCATTATTTATTGCATACCTGAATGTAGACTTTTTCCCTTAATTTATTCGAGCCTCATCTGTAAAATGAAAACAAATAGGTACCTCATAAAAGTGATTGTGAGATCAATCAGATAATATAGATTAAATGCCTGGCATAGGGTGAATGTTAAATATATGTTATTTTCTACCCTGTCATCCAAGCCTCATTATTTCTCACTGGGGCTAACTTTGAGTAGCCTCCTAATTCGTCCTTGCCTTTTTGCTCTCCATCACAAGCACTGATTGCACACTCACTGCTTGCCAGGCACTGGGCCAATCACCAGGAAGAGAAACATTAAACAAGCCCACAGGCCCTGGCCTGGGAGCTTACAATTCAATGGAGAAAGTAACATTCTCTCCTTCCTGTGGTTTATTTTCACTCTTGTACCTGATGGATCTTTCTTAAGCACAGATTACATGTCATTTTTCTACTCAAGACTGTCAGTGGCAGCCCATTTCCCATCTCATGACATATATCTTTCTTTGGCTGGCACTAAAGTCCTTCTGAATTAATAAGGTGATCATTTGCTTTTGTAGCCCAATTTCCTTCCACTGCCTCTACATATATCCTCCGTTCTGTCCAAGCAGAATGACTTGTCAATCCCAATATAATGGACATTTGTCTTTTTAAAAACTACTGATCCCTGTGACATCTTTTCTGTTTCAGAGAAATCTCCCTGAGTGAGTCTTGGTGAAAGTCAGAAACCCACATCCTACAGAAACAGGAGCACACAATCCTTCTCTTCATTCGGTGGATACCAGGATGTAAGTAAATAAACCAGGCTCAGCCAGTCAAAAACTCTGCTCAAGATTCTGAGTTTTGGGAAAGTGACATGATATCGGAAGACACACACAGGGTATTTAATTCAAAAGACTTTAGTGAATAGAATATTTACAGAGGTATATCAGGGTTAGAAAACAAACAAAAGATGGTGAAGTTCCCTTGTCCCAGGAATAGCAATGCACATGGGGTTCACTTATAAAGATGAATGTTGATAAAAGCTTAACATACAGAAACAAGGCAGAAAATTGTGGTACTTTTCTCATTTTATCTGCAGCAATCTAGGGAGTCATATAAGAATGTATTCTCAGGCTGGGCACAGTGGCTCATACCTGTAATCCCAGCACTCTGGGAGGCCAAGGAAGGAGAATCACTTGAGGCCAGGAGTCAAGACCAGCCTGGCCAATGTGTTGTAACCTCATCTCTACTAAAAATATAAAAACTAGCCAGGTATGATGGCACACGCCTGCAATCCCAGCTACTTGGGAAGCTGAGGCACAAGAATTGCTTGAGCCTGGAAGGTGAAGGCTGCATTGAGCTGAGATTGCGCCAGTGCACTCCAGCCTGGGCAACAGAGTGAGACTCTGTCTCCAAAAAAAAAAAAAAAAAAAAAAAAAAGGAGGGATGTATTCCCAGGTTCCCAGGTTGCCTGGCCAAGGAGGGAAGGGCATGATCATAACCTGGATTGGACTTACTAATGCAGGTGCACCTACCAGTGACTTTAGTTCTAGCATTTGAAAGTGATCTCAGTTGTTGGCTTGGTGAATGGATTGAAGCCACTAAATGATATTAGATGAGATCAATTTCTTAGAATGAAGTAGAAAGAGAAATCTTTGCTGGAGTGAATTCAGTCTGTTTGACCAGGACCTATCCCTCTGAGTTTCTGGCAAGGACCCAGAAAGGCCTGCAAGGCCTTTGGGAATAACACTGGAGAGAGACCAGCCATCTCTGAACAGTGCTTCCCTGGCTGTTTGGGGTAGGCTGGGTATGCTAGTGGAAGGTGCTACAGTTGAAGCATGTTATCTGTTTACAGTGGGGTTGAGGGAGCTGGTTGGGGAGTGATGAGGGACAGAGGGGAAACACTTCATCCAGCAGGGACAATGGGGGTGTATTTACTGCAGTAGGCAGCAGAGTTGACTTGGTAATGGGAATTATTTAGCTAGCAAGGATCTTTGGCAGAAGCTAAGTGATCCTGAAGTTCCATGGGTATATGAGTAAATCATCAGGTTCCTACTTGATTTGCATAGCTAAAAAGAACTCTCAGGATGAGAGGCTGTGGATTTGCCAAAACTTATGTAGTATAAACACATGGCCAAGGAAGAAGAACACTAAAACAGCCACCGCCCTCTCAATCCCTGACTTCTGTGAGGACACGAGAGGCTTGAGGACTGTGGATAGCAGTGCCGCTTTCACATGGGCAGACAATTTAATACTGAGAGGCATCAGTCCATACTTGACCCTACCTGCACTTCAGCAAAACCAAAACATTCAAATTACTGAGGAGGAACAGCTGTGATCAATGGAGGATTTAAAGTGCTCAGTTTAAATGGGTCATGTGGAAAATACCTGGTTTTTTTCCCTTGATTTTACATTTGTGTGTCCAACTAAAATAACCCATTTCAGTGACAAAATTGAGAACTTAGACGAATAAACACTGAAGTGATAGCACAGCCCGTCGATTCAGTTTATGCATTTAGGATGATGTCCCGCCCCTCACAAGCAAAGAGGACTGGAGCCCGGGGAAAATTTCACTACTTTCCGATTTTACCCATCAGATCTCAACGTACTATGGTGATGTACCTGGAGAACTCAGGCTACAGTCTTATCGATTTCTTCACTATTGATAAAAGGCTCCAAAGGCTATTTAGAATGGATGACCCTCCTGTTCACAGAGTAGTGGGTGAAATACTGTGCTGGGTTCAAGTGTCCCAGTACACTGACCAGCATGGAAAAGTCTGTCCTGTTGGAAACCTGGTGGTAAAACAAAAATCTCCTACTTTAAACTTTTTTTGATAAACTAAACTGAAAAACTAAATAGGAAACTTCATTCTCAGGCCCTGATGCCTAACTTGAAAATTATCAGTAACTTCATCTCACATAATTTTAAATAAACACATAACTTCCAGATTGTGTGACCATGTGTCCGACGTAAGTTAAGCCACTATGGTAGAAAGTGACAACAGATAGGCCCCTGGGCGGTTCATAAGGAAGTTGGACCACAGAGGTAGGACTGCCATAATACCTCAAGGACAAGGTGTGGTCCTTCCTCTTAGTTTTCCAAAGATAACTGAGGACCACTTGCCATGGTAACAGGGTACAACTGGGTGCCAGGGAAAGATTATTTTGACATTGACTCTAAGCCAAGAAATTGTTAGAGATTGGAGAAGGTGCTTATGGAGACTATGGGATTGGTGATTTAGCGGATTTTTGCCCAAATCCACTTCAAATTTGGCTTCACGAGATCCCAGTCACATCTGGTTGTTTCATCAGTCCCTAGGCATATAGTTAAAATAAAATACTTAACAATTGGAAGAATCCTTACTTGTGAAGAAAGATATTTCATGACAGGAAGAACCCAAAGAAGGTGGATGGAGGGCTCTACCAAAATATTTAAAGAAAGCAAACATTTCTGGGAAGGGGAGGAAGGAGGAAGGTACACATATGGATTAGGGCTATTTGGAAGGTGCAGGGATGGTGACCCTTCAAAATAAGGATAGTAATATTGTTTACATCATGGAGCTATTGTGATGGTGAAACGAGTTAATACATGCACAATGCAGATAAAAATCACAAAACAAGTGCTAGCTACTATTTTTACAATTATTATACTCACAAATTTTATTTAACCCTACATAGGGGTATGCGAAGACAAACAATCTTCAAGAATTATTATGGGTTATTTTAAGCTTAATCAGATGGTGATAAGATTCAGGACCTAGGAAGTAGAAATTAGCAGGTATTTTAGAACTTACGTAAGAGAAAGAGAAATAATCCTCCTCCCCTAACACAAGGTCTTTTTACCTCAATTTGCTTGGGCAATTCAATGGTCTAGGGCATGTCAGCATACCTTCTCCAGGGTGAAGGCACATCCCTGTACCTGACATCTCCTACCAAGAGGCAAAATGCTAGGCAAGGTTCTTTGGATTTTGAGTGAGACATGAGTTATATTTGCCTTGTGCTGCTCTGAATCACTTTCAGCTAATTTAACTTAGGGTAAGATACCCAAACAAGAGACAGTTCTCCATCGGCTCTAGCAGTACCACTCAACTTTCTTATTCAGGAGATCTTCAAGCATTTGCAGCAGTTTGAGTTTCTGTGAGGAGCTTATGGCAACCCCCAACAGGAGATCACAGCAAAGGTCCTGAGAGCCTTTGAGCAAAGCTATTCTATTTCAACCAGTAACTATTTCCTTTTGAGGACTTGCTATGCAGCCTCAGTAGAAAGTGAACCCCTGACCACAAAACATCAAGTGGCCATGTAACCTGACTGTCTACCATGAACTGTTATTTGATCCAATTAACCATAAAGTCAGGTGAGCCCAGCAGCGTTCCACCATCAAATGTAAGTCGTAGCTATGGGACTAGGCCTGGGCAGCTTCTGAAGGCACAAGGAATTTGCAGAAGTGGGCAGTTCACAATCCTCAGCTCACACCTCTGATGTCATGGGGAGTTTGCTAAGAATAGGCCGCTAAAGAAATACGAACCATTGGTTTAGAGCTGGTACACGTGATGTGCAGGTTCTGGTTACACAGAGATTGTTGTGGCTTTGAAACCTCACTTGGGGCTGGGTGTGGTGGCTCATGCCTGTAATCCCAGAACTTTGGGAGGCCAAGGCAGGTGGATCACATGGTCAAGAGATTGAGACCATCCTGGCCAACATGGTGAAACCCCGTCTCTACTAAAAATATAAAAATTAGCTGGGCATGGTGGTGTGCACCTGTAGTCCCAGCTACTTGGGAGGCTGAGGCAGGAAAATTGCTTGAACCCAGGAGGCAGAGGTTGCAGTGAGCCAAGATGGCACCACTGCATTCCAGCCTGGTGACAAAGTGAGACTCTATCTCAAAAAAAAAAACAAACAAACAAAAAACAAAATAAAACGAACAACAGCAACAAAAACCTCACAAAATAAAACAAACGAACAACAACAGCAAAAAAACCCTGAAAGACAATAGGGAAAGAAAATCTTTCTGGGAGCAAAACTTAAAGCTGTATATAACCATGTCAATCATTTTGCCTGGAAGAAGAGAGAGCTTGAATTATGATGATAAACCAACATGTGAGCAGATGCTAAACCAACTCACAATCAGCGGTTAATAATTTGTCCAGATGATTTGAGATTGAAGTGTGCAAGACTAGAAGGTTGGTAACACTGAGGCTGGGGATACGTCTCCTGAATTGGGCCTGGAATGTGAGAGTACTTGTCTCCCATGATAATGCTCATAAAAGTACTTCCTGCCAAGGTGGATCCTTCCCCACCACCTCAATGCTTTTTTAATGAGCTCCTGAACTTGTAACTGTGGCAGCAGGCATGGAGGCTATGCAGGGACTCCCTGAAGGGATCAACCCTCTGTCTGTCCAGGTGGATTACACCAAGCCCTTTCTAAGATGGGGAACTGGTGATTAGTCTTCACTGGAATACACACTTTTCTGAATTTGCATTTGCTCCTCTTGATTGATTCTGAACACACTTGCATCTACCAGTGTCCAACATCAATGGACATACTGAGCAACTCATGATCTTCCACATCATAGTGCTTTTGACAAAAAGGAACTTACTTCTCAGTGGAGAAAGTAAAGAAATGATAGAGGCTCAAGGGATTCTTTAGTTGAGGTAGATTGGGTGGCTTGCCACCACTTTTTAGTGTCCCTCTTTGCCTGAGGATTACACACGCACCCTGTTAAGCCCATGGGAGGCCATGTGACTTGCTTTGGCCAATAAAGTGTGAGTGTGAGTGGAAGTAACGTGTGTCACTTTAAAGCAGCAGCTTTTGAGCCAGTGTATGGTTTCCTGTCATGAGACTAACAATGCTCCAGAAAGCGGCTGCTCCATCCACCTGTGTCCTGGAGTAAAGATGTTGTGAAGCAGAGGTGAACAGTCCCATGCACAGTGAATGAGAAAGAAATTTTGTTGCTTGTTACTGCAGCATAACTTGTCTATGCAGACTACCCATGCTCTCCACTTTTTCTCTTGGTTTATTTTTCTCATTTCTTTCTTTCTCCTTAATTTCTCCCTCCCTCCCTCCCTCCCTCCCTCCCTCCCTCCCTTCCTTCCTTCCTTCCTTCCTTCCTTCCTTCCTTCCTTCCTTCCTTCCTTCCATAGAGATGGGGGTCTCACTATGTTGCCCAGGCTGGTCTTGAACTCCTGGGCTCAAGCAGTCCTCCTACCTTAGCCTCCCAAAATGTCGGGATTATAGGTGTGATAGGTGCGAGCCATTGCACCCGGCCTGATGCTCTCTTCTTACCATATGCTCCATCATCCAAAAGCCATGTGCTCTAGAGAATGGTAAAATGGCTTAAACAAGATTCAGTTACAGTGCCAGGTGGTGTGCTGTCCATCAGGTGGAGAATATGTTCAAAACCAATGACTGGTGAGTTTTTTGTGCTGTTTTCCCCACAATGTGGTTACAGAGCTGAGGAGTAGATATGAGGGGTAGAACCCAACTACAACGTGTTGCTTCCCATCTCTGCAGCCCCAGCTTCTGTTGTTTTGGAGGTCTTTACAAGCAAAGGAAGAAGACTTTCCCCAAGGGAACCAACAGTAACCACATCAAATTAGAAACTGAATATGTCATCCGGACATTTTCAGTTCCATACCCACTGGATGAACAAGCAATTATCACTGGCCATAATGGTTGACCCAGCTATCCAAGAAATAGATTTGCTGCCATGTAGTGGAAGTAAATAAAATTGGTGATCCCATTCCTGGTTCTTACCCTTCTAAGATTCTCCCAATCTCTTCAGTGGCTTCAGTGAGAAAGCTTTGGCTTTCTCACTCCCCTGACCAGAAAGAGGGCAGTGTTCCTGCTGAAGCCCTGTGCACACCCCAGCACCTTGCCCCAGGCTAATCAACACACGGTGGGGGCTCGCTCTACCCAGCTCTTTTCTCTGTCTTTCCCAGAGTCCCCTCCCCAGCACAGGCTGTCTGCTTCTACTCACGGTCCAGTCTCTTCAGGTAGCTGCCCTTCTTCTCATTACTATGTCCAGACTTGACAGTTGTTTTCTATGGGGGAATCATCCAACAGAGTCTCATTCTATTATTGCTGGAACCAAGGTGGAGTTTTGACAGAACTAAATAGATTAAGTAGAAATGAACATTACCCAGAAATTCTGGACATGGAAATGGATGTAGTAACTTACAAAAATGTTGTCCCTTTGAGAGGGTGTTTTATCAATCAGATGTTACCTAGGAGATTTGGGAAGAAAGGACATTAGTACAATTGAGGGAAGATGGAAGTATAAAAGTCGTCAGATGCCAAAGGGAAGGACTACATGCTGTATTTACCTTCTTGGGTTATATAGCAGAGGAAATGCCACCTGCTTTGGGGGAATTTTCCATTGTGTATGCCTCAGTGGAGGTAGGGATTTAATTCTGACTGCAGAAGCTAAAGGGGGATGGGTGGTGGCAGATACTTCTTTTCTGCACTTTGTGGAAACTGGAGTACATCTGTCCTAGAATCAGATCGTAAGACACTTTTACCCAAGATTTGGAATCTGTAAGAATTTTAAACCACAAAGACACAGGGATAGTTTGATTCTTATTCATAGTGGCAGTAGCTCAGTTCAGAGTCCAGCAGCAGTGGAGGACAGAAGCCCTCACTGAAACACCCACAGCAGCCTGTTAACCGTTCTGTTCCCGAGGTGAGATCTCTGTGTTTTCATCCATCTCCTCTTGATTGCTGAATGTTTCCTGGGCCTAGTTTTCCAGGCTTTTCTTTGATTTTAACCTCACAACCTTTCCATTTGTAAAGTCCTTCTTCAAAATACATTGGATTCTCTTATTTCCATCAACCAAGTTAATGTCTGTACATCAAGCAAGCTTGTACAACCAAGCTGATTTACCAGCTGTCTGGTACATTAACCAAGCTTGTACTTTTCCACCTCTCTGCATATTTGCCCATGCTCATGATTTGTCTTGAAAGGAACTTTTCCCTCTGCTTCTCATCCTCTTCCCCATACCGGCCTTGTTTTCCTGCTTTCTTTCAGCCCCCACTATGCTAAATATTGCGGGGGTAGCTGGGACTCCAAACTCCATTCCTAGCCTCTCTTGCCAGCCGACTTCTAGTTGAGTTCTACCAGTGAGAGACTGACTGGATGCTGGAAAGTGTGACAGGGAGGACATTAGCACTGTTCTGAGGTGCTAGAGGCTTCCCCCCAGCAGGTACTAGTAGACTGTATGCTCTGGTCTTTGGCAGGTACAGCATGAGCCTTTTTCTGGCCCCAGCACTAGCCACACCATGCCCCCTCTCCCTGGCAAACTAGTGCTGTCATCAGGGATGACATCAGGGACTACCTGCCCGTTAGGGATGCTCCAGTGCTGTGGTTCCAGGAGTGTCCCTGGTGGCAGCCCCTCTTTGACAGTCCCAGAGAGCTGGGTGGCATCCCTGGAAGTGCTACAGAATGAGCTCCTGGCTGTGGGTGGAACCACCTTGTCTTTGTTTCTGCATTTGTAGGAACGGAAACATCCTCCTTCAGACACTCATCTCTGGGCTAGGCAACCCAGAACCCTTCAGGTTTTGCTTTCTTGGCCCAGTCAGCACTTTTGTAACTAATTCCTGGAATTAAATACTTTATGTTAGAAGTATTTAGCTTGTTTTCTTGATTGGACCCTGAACAATGCATGACTCTTGTCTGTCTCTCTTTCTCTCTCTTTCTTTCTCTCTTTCTTTCTTTCTTTCTTTCTTTCTTTCTTTCTTTCTTTCTTTCTTTCTTTCTTTCTCTTTCTTTCTTTCTTTCTTTCTTTTTCTTTCTTTCTTTCTTTCTTTTTTTCCTTCCTTCTTTCTTTTCTCCTCTCTCTCTCTCTCTTCTTTGTTAATTGAGACAGAGTTTTGCTCTTGTCGCCTAGGCTGGAGTGCAGTGGCATGATCCTGGCTCACTGCAACTTCTGCCTCCTGGGTTCAAGGGATTCTCCTGCCTCCGCCTCCTGAGTAGCTGGGATTATAGGCATCCACCAACATGCCTGGCTAAGGTTTTGTATTTTTAGTAGAAACAGGGTTTCGCCATGTTGGGCAGGCTGGTCTCAAACTCCTGACCTCAGGTGATCCACCTGCCTCAGCCTTCCAAAGTGCTGGGATTACAGGCGTGAGCCACCTCGCCTGGCCGATACATGACCCTTTCTTTAAAGCACATCCCTAATGCCTTTTCCTCCATGAAGTCTTAGCTGAGCTCCCAGCCAGCGGCAATCTTTTAATTATTTGCAATTATTTGACATTTTTAGACAATTTTTTGGCATTTATAACTCCATGTTTTGTATGAAATTCACTTATTTTATCCTGCCCAACTTCCATTAGATGATGAGCACATTGGAAGCAGTCACTGCATCTTCATCACAGTTGTGTTTCCTGTAGCAGCTAACTCAGTCCCCAAAACTCAGTCGATCTTCTCAACAAATGTGGGTTGATTTGAATTGATGTTTCAAATGGAAACCCACAATCTTAACAATATCTTCAGCTTTCAACAATTCTATTGTGTTTGCTAGGCTGTAATAGGTTAAATCAGAAGTAAAACAAAAATAACTGTGGGTGAATTGCAGAAAATGTTTTATTCAAACATTTCCCAAACAGCAATGAAAATATTTGCACATCCTATTTCCCACACTCACTCATTCATCCACTTAAAATGATGCTTTTCAATTTAATAAAGCATTTTCACAAACATTATCTCATTTAAATCTCACATTGAGAAAGTAAAATAGAACTGAATGCCCTCACTTCATACAGTATTAAATGGCAGAGCTGGGCTCCCACCCCAGACCTTCTAACCCAAAAGTCCAGCACTCACCTTATCTTTTGCTAGAAGCTGGGGTTCTGGCCAGCCAAGAACTACAATTCTCTAATTCTTTTCTCACTGCTAATAAATGCCATTAGACATGCAGACTTCCATGTTTTGTACAAAAGTCCAAAATCACAGATTATCTGTGATTCCTTTTCATATGAAATAAAGGGGAAAATGACCATTTTATTCCCTTGGCTTAGAGAATATGGACAGTCATGTTTTCAATTTCACAGTTCATTGCATGTACATTTATTAGATTAGCACCGGTTTAGAAACGCGCCATGGAACCTCCCAATAACTTGGCAGTCACTTTTTGATTGTTTCTTGGAATTGTACTGTCTTGTTCTCCCAAGACTCTGACCAAGGTTTAGTGACTCAAAACTGAAATGCTGCAGGCATAAATTGAATCCAGCCCTGGCAAGGCTCAAGTTATTACTTTTCTCCACCTGATTATTATTCTGGTTTTCGTTGGTGTCACTTCTTGTCTCAGGGGCTGATGTTATAGAAGCAGATGTCCCATTCAGGTTAGAAAACTAACAGCGACATGTGTGCTCTGGTTTAGAGGGGAGCCTCATTCTGTCACTATGCTGTATTGGACCCCAAACACCTGAAAATACAGCCCCAGGAAGCTCGTCTTACATTTGGGTAGAAAAAGGAACTGTTCCATGGCCAACTGTATGAGGTGTTATTTGAAGGGTACTGGAGAGGCCCAGGCATAAATGTCATTCCCTGCACCATACCACTTATCTTACACTGCAGTTGATGTCTAAATTGCACCAACAATAAGTCATTTTTTTCATTTCCATCTGGCTTTTAAATCACATATTCCTGAGATGTTTGACACAATTGATTTGCTTATCTGATTTTATCTGATCTAATTTTCTGATCAGTTTTGGCTCCAGAACTTTAACCACTTCCCTATTTTGCCTCTTTCATGTGGGGCAAAATACTTACAATACTGTTTGATGCATAATAAGTCCTTAATCATTGGTAGTTTTACTGTTGTTATTATTATTTAATTTGTTTTACTAGCCTGATGAGTTAATAATAATGGCTCGGGAGGTTGAGGCAGGAGAATTGCCTGAACCCAGGAGGCGGAGGTTGCGGTGAGCCGAGATCGCGCCATTGCACTCTAGCTTGGGTAACATGAGTGAAACTCCGTCTCAAAAAAAAAATAATAATAATGGCTAACATTTCTTGAACACATGCTATGCTGAAGATTGTTTTAGGCCCTTAGTTTGTTAGTTATTTAATTATTGTCACCGTCCCATGAAGTAGATACTATTATCTGCCTTGTTTTAAGGATGCAGAAGTGGACTCAGAGAAGTAAAACAACTTTCCCAGCATGAAAGAGCTACACAGAGATAACACCAATATTCAACAGTGGAGAAACTGAAGGGAGAGGAAGAAGGAGGATTCCAACAAAACCAGCCACTACCCCAGTGAAGGCTGAAAGAACCAATTTCAAAAAACATTTAACCGAATTTGTCTAGATAAAATGTAGAATTCAAAGACTTGTACCATTGGGGAATAGTATGGGCCCTCTTTCTCCTAGGAACTTTCAGAGTCAGGTACATGGGTATGTAATATCTGGAAGGTACTGAACCTTGTTTGCTTGGAGGCAGAAGACACATTAGAAATAAGGTTCTCACTTTTTTTGTTCATATTAGTCTGATATGGTAGGTGACCCCTGTGGGGCATGCTCAGGTTGGTTTGTGCATGACTCCCAGCCTTGAGCTGTTCATCTCTCCTTTGTGCCTTCACTCAGGAAAGTATCTTCAAAATTAAGAGAATGAAAGTGCTGTCTCTGGGCCACACAACTTTGATGGGCATTATTCTGGTGGCCTGAATGGGCATATCCAAGGGAAAACCCATGGAGAGGGCTTTGAGGCAATCCGTTACCCTGACCTTCCCATGCCGTTGCAGGATGTCTGTGGATACAGTCATGCCTTGGGCTTGAGAGTTGGAGACTTATTGACAGAAAAATAGGAGTGAGGAAAAGAACAGAGGTAGGATGGGCATACCAAGATCTTGCAAACACAGTTCAGACATGGTAGAGAAAAAGGTGGTCATGCCATCTAACTAGCTCTCTGCAAACCCATGGGGAGCTCTCAGACTCAGCCTGCAGAAGAAAGTCCAGCCCAACCATGGGTCTGGGGCTTGGGCAGGGGCGTACTAAGCCTGGGTTGGCAACTAGGAGTGCAAGGCAGCTGGTGGGACAGCATCATTCCCCACCTCTCTTGTGACTGCCCTGGCCCTTCTTTCTCCCACTTCCCCCTTTCCCTATTCTCCCATCCTACCGTTCCTATTCTCATCACCTTTCAGCTCAGTAGCCACTTTTCAGTATCACTAGTGTTGGCAGTGGGGAAGCAGTGAGTAGGAGCCTGTATTCCACATATTATAACCTGCCAAGTTCCAACATGACATTCCAAGATGGGCAATTGTAACTGTCTAAAGTGTACTGCAACATGAACTACAAGAGGACCTCAAAAAGTTCATGGAAAAAATTTAAAACTATACATGGATTTCTTTCTCTCTTTCTCTCTTTCTTTCTTTCTTTTTTGCACCAAAATAAACTGCCAGTAATTTGTCATAACACGTCTGTAGGGGGCCTAGTTTGAGGTACTAAGAAAGATAAGACACCAATTTGAAAAGACGCCCTATCAGAGCAACATGAATCCTGCTAAATTACATTCATGCTGAAACTTGGGTAAAAGAATGGTGAAATAACTGATGCTGTGTGAAAAGTTTGTGGGTACAATGCCCCAAAGAAACTAGCAATTCACAAGTGGATAACTTGCTGTACAGGATGATATTGAAGATGAAGCCCCCAGCACCAGACCATTCACATCAATATATAAGGAAAAAATTAATCTCGTTTATGCTCTAATTGAAGAGGACTGACAGCATTAACAACACAAACAATAGCCAACACAATGGACATCTCAGTTGGTTCAGCTTTTGTCTGAAAAAATTTTTCATCTTTTCTCTCTGAAAAATTAAAGTTGAGCAAACTTTCCACTTGATAGGTACCAGAACCAGATCAGCTGCAGACAAGAGCAGAGCTTTCAGTGTAAAGTTGAAGTGAGTGGCATCAAGGTCCTGAAGCATTTCTTTGAAGAATTATAACAGGAGACGAAACACAGCTTTAGCAGTATGGTCCTGAAGCCAAAGCACAATCAAAGCAGTGGATTCCAAGAAGTGGAAGGGGTCCAGTCAAAGCAAAAACATCAAAGAGCAAAGATCATGGCAACAGGTTTTTGGGGATGCTCAAGGCAGTTTGCTTGTTGACTTTCTGGAGGGCCAAAGAGAAGTAACATCTGCCTATTATAAGAGTGTTTTAAGAAAGTTAGCCAAAGCTTTAGCAGAAAAACGCCTATGAAAGCTTCACCAGAGAGTCCTCCTCCACAATGACAATGCTCCTACTCTCTCCTCTTGTCAAATAAGGGCAATTTTTGCAAGAGTTTCAATGGGAAATCATTAGGCATCCAGCTTATATTTCTGATTTGGCTCCTTCTAACTTCTTTCTGCTTCCTAGTCCTAAAAATTTCTTTAAAGGGCACCCATTTTCTTCAATTTTTAATATAAAAAGAAGATTGCATTGACACAGTTAAGTTTCAAGGACTTTCAGTTTTTCAGGCATGGACTAAATGGTTGGTATCATTGCTTACAAAAGTGTCTTGAGCTTGTTGGAGCTTGTGTTGAGAGATAAAGCTAATCTTTTTAATTTTTATCATTTCATCTCATTTTCTACAAACTTTTTGAAGCCCCCTCATATAGAAGTAAATGAAATCAGCTATATAAATTGTGAAATACAGTTCAGAACTTCAGTTTTTACGCTATGTTTGCATCTTGCTTGCCTAGCAAATATGTGTCTGTGTGGTTGTGTGTGTCCATGGGGTGGAGAGAAGCTCCTACCCCGATCATTCTCCCTGTTCCAACTTCCTGGATTTTTGGGTGAGAACTCTCTGCCTCTCTCCCTTTCTTCTGTGGCCTCCTTTGCTCTTTGCTTATTTTCCCTCCCGCTAGCATCCACCCTCTTCCCCAGCTCCTCTCTCTTCTTTTTTCCCTGCATTTCTTCCTTTTCCTTGTACTCTTACTTTTCTGCTCCTCTTTGTCTCATTCATCTTTTACAGCTACTGTACGATGGAAAATAAAAAGGACAAACCAAAACTCTGAGTAACAATCTCTTCCTTCTAACATTTTTTTTTGTCAGTTAGAACGTGCATGCAAGATTTTTCTCTTCTTACAAGGCTTGTGCATTTTTAGTTGGAAATGGTGACATGCCATAACAAAGCTTTGATAAGCAGAAGCTATTAACTGAGTCCTCAATTATCTACAAATTTTGTGGTGCTCTATTTTTAGGAGAAAGTTAAATGACAAGAGAGCAAGCATGAGTTTTGAAAGGATACCCTCAAATATTAAGCTACTGCCATAAAAATTCTCTATGACAATTAACTCAAAACTCAGTGTTATAAATAAACATTTTTTTTCCTGCCACATTGCAGGTCAGCCAAGGGGTGGCTGATCCAGGCTGGGCTGGTTTGGGCTGTAAGCTGCTGGTTGATTCCAGGTCTGTCCCATGAGTCTATTTCCCCTCATCCTTGAATAAATGGGATTCTGGGAGCATCTTCTCATAGAGAGGATAAAAGTTCAACCGTACAGGTGCAATTCAAGCCTCTGATTGCATCACACCTTCTAACATTTCACTGCGCAAAGCAAGTGACATGGCCAAGCCCCAAGTCAAGGGGTGGAGAAGTACACTTTGCTTCCAGTAGAAGGAGCTGCAAAGTTACTTAATGAAGATATGGCTACTGGGCAGGATGAAGAATTGGAGCCATTAAATTCAAACTGCCGCATCCCCAGGTCCTGGAACAGGAGCTGCTGCATTTAAAGTCACTAATAGCCAGCACCCTTGAATAAAACCTTCAGTAAACTGATGGCATAAGGATCCCTCTTGAGGCTGAGATGGTGAGGTGGGAAGGAAAGCAGGCCCAGGAACGGCTCATGGTAACGGGGCCCAAGTGAAGACTCTTTACTTCTCACAAGGGACCACTTCCCAGGACATGACCCATCTCTTTTCATAATCTTGAAGCTGCCACTGGTCTACTTTGAGCCTCCTTTCCCACCTGTAGAAGGAGCACACTGGAAACGGACTGTACCACCTCAGAAGATTTCTTTCAGACTTTAAAGGGGTTTAAGATTTTGACATACACACAATATAACTCTTTTTTTTTTTTTTTGAGTTGGAGTTTCGCTCTTGTCTCCCAGGCTGAAGTGCAATGGCGCGATCTTGGCTCACTACAACCTTCTCCTCCTGGGTTCGAGCGATTTTCGTGCCTCAGCCACCTGAGTAGCTGGGATTACAGGCATACGCCACCATGCCTGGCTAATTTTTGTATTTTTGGTAGAGACAGGGTTTCACCATGTTGGCCAGGCTGATCTCGAATTCCTCACCTCAGTTGATATGCCCCCCTCACCCTCCCAAAGTGCTGGGATTATAGGTGTGAGCCACTGCGTCCATTAATACGTCCCTTGCCCCATCTCTCCCAAAGATGTATTCATCTCGCAAGACCTGACAGGAGCATACACGGCTCAGACCACTTGTGAAGTTCACATAACACAAGCCAGAAGCAAACCTTTGTGCGATGTATGCCACTGAAGTATTCGAGTGACTTGTTACTGTGCATAGCCTAGTGAAAGCTGACTAATGTATGTTTTCTTTTACCTTATCAGACTAATGCATACAATGAAGGCAACTTTGTAATTAAGGGTCAACTGTCTCAAGTGATAAGACCTATATTTGACATCTAGATCTGACATTGGATTTATTGCCTTGGATAAATCACTTGACTTCTAGATCTTACTTTCCTTGTTTTAAAATTGGAAATAATAAAATATTCTGTTTTTTCTTATAATAGTTGTTATTTTTTTGTTTTTTTTTGAGGCGAAGTCTTGCTCTGTCACCAGGTTGGAGTGCAATGGCATGATCTGGGCTCACTGAAACCTCTGCCTCCTGGATTCAAGTGATTCTCCTGCCTCAGCCTCCTGAGTAGCTGGGACTACAGGCATGCACCACTGTGCCCAGCTAAATTTTTTTGTATTTTTAGTAGAGATGGGGTTTCACCATGTTGGCCAGGATGGTCTTGATCTCTTGACCTTGTGATTCGCCTACCTCGGCCCCCCAAAGTGCTGGGATTACAGGTGTGAGCCACCGCATCCGGCCAATTGTTGTTATTTTGATACTACAAACATTAATAATCGTTGCTACCACTTTTTGCTCTCTTACTGTTGAGCTTGTATCAGTCACTGGGGCTAAGCATCTTCCATGGGTGGGATATTCACCACAATTTCACAAGGTAGGTTAATTCTTCCCATTTTACAGATTTAGAGCTCAAGATCTGGCAACATCAAGCAATCTGCCCAGGGTCACAGCCGACATGAGTAGACATACAATGTTTGCTAAAGCAAGGTGTGTTGAATTTAGCAAGGGTCTCAACTATACAGTTTAGGTGTTTAATAGTTTTATTGTTCTTAATTATAGCACCTAACATAACATCAGGCATAGGTGAGAACCTTTGATTGTTCCTGGATTTAAAAAAATTTTTTTCTTGCTTTTTGCCACGAGATGGCACCCAAAGCCAACAAGCTACCAGGTCCTTCCCTCGGTCAGTTCCCAGCACGGCTTTGTCAGGTTTGCAAACAGGCCTCACATTTTGCTCAGACCAGGGGGCTCAACTTGGCAGAACTGATCAATGTCCATTTGGGTTCCAGACATCTGGACATCTCTGCCAACACTGGGACCACATCTGGAATCTGTCCTCATAGATTCAACATTTTTCCAAATCAAGTAACTTTACCTTGGAAACTTTGACCAAATCCTTTTCTTTTTAGAAATTCCAGAGGTCCTCTCCCAGAAATGACCTGTCTGTCCACCTCTGGCCAAGGAGTATTTGTTGTTGTTTAATGCAATAAAATAGATATTTGATGTAACTAAAGCTTTTGAGCTTACCTTTACCTTAAAAATCCCACTATACTACCCATAGGACTGTATTGTAGGCCAAGCCTGGGAGCTTATTAGAAACACAGAATTTTAGGATCTGCCCCTGAACCACTGGATCAAAATCTGCACCTAAATAAGATTCCACTGGTGATTCACATCACATTAGAGTTTGAGAAGCTACACAAGAGCCACAGGCCCATAGGTGATTTTCCTATTAAAAAAAAAAAAGTGCTCCCTGGGTTTACATCAATGAAGTATCTAAAATAGTCAAATTCATAGACTCGGAGAATGCAATGGTGGGTCTGTGGGAGAGGGGAGGGGGACTTACTAAACAAGTGGTGTAGATTTCAGTCAAGCAAGACGAGCACGCTCTAGAGATCTGCTGCCTGATATCATACCTATAATCAACAGACATGCATGATACGCTTACACACTTATTAAGAGGGTGTATCTCATGTTAAGTGTTCCTACCACCGTTTTTTAAAAGTGCTTTCCTCCAGACAAATGCCACCATAAACTTGTGAGCACAGCAGGATTTTAGGTCATATTGTGCATATTCTCTCGCTCTTTCTCCCTTTCTCTTTCCATCCCACCCTCCATTTCCCCCTTTCTCTGGTATACACCCACAGGTTTACCATCATATACACATATATTTGTTTAATCAAAACACAACAGCTTATCTTGAAAATATGTGTGCGAAAATCACTTTTTAATATTCAGCTACTTGTGATATTTGCGTCACATCCATTAGTCCTGGTAATCAAAAACTTGTTATTCTCTGAATCCTGGGATAATCATACATGCACTCACACACTCACACTGAAAAAAGCATAAAAATAATTGATTATGCATCCATATTTCTCCCACTACATTCACACCAACCCAATACAACTTGCATATGTCTTTAAATGCTTTAGGATCATTTTAAAATATAATAACAAAATATTCTTCATGGCTTTTGCTTTAATTCTCATCTTGTTCTCCCTAAGCCTTTTCTGTCTGATGCCCAGTGTCTGAGGAATTAAGGTAAATCCTCTGGAAAGCCCTGAGCTAGGCCAAGCTTCCCCTTTCCATTATTCCCAGGGACAGTGATGGCCTTGGTTTCAGGTGCTGCCAACAGAGGTATGTGCCACCCAAAAGAAGAAGGATTACAAAATGGCAAAAAAGGATCTGCAGAAGCAAAGCGTAGGCGGCAGAGATGGGGAAAGAGAGGAGGAAAGGGGGAGGAGTGAGAAAGGAGTAGGAAGGTGAAAAGTGAAGAATCAGTGAGCAAAAGGAAAAGGGGCACTGTTGGCACAGAATAATTACTATGATTATAATAAATGATACTAATAATATTCCTCAATGCAGGCAGAATTAGATCCAAAGTCCCTGCCCAGGCGCATGCTTGTCCTCTTCAGATTCCTTTCAACTCTCCACTTTATCTCCCTCGGAAATCACCTCCTCCACCCCGCACTGCTCTGACCACACCTGCCTCACCTCAGGATTTCCCGGCAGGTTCCAGCCTCAGGGACTTTGCACGTGTGCTGCAACATGCTTCCCCACTCTGCATGACTTTCTTCCTCCCTTCGTGAAGTCTGCTGCTCAAAATCTCTTCCCTGACCTACCCTACATCAAACTTCCTAAATTCACCTCCCCTAGCCACCCTTTAACCCTGCATGATTTCCTTTTCAGCCCTTAGCACCTCCTGATAGCTTACATGTCTGTTTGTTTGTCTGACTTGTCAGAATATCAGTTCCAGGAGAGCCAGAGCTTTGTTCTATTTGCAAATGGAACCTCCAGCACCTAGGACAGTGGCTGATGCTCAGTAAGGGGAAATCGCCATTTGTGGAGGTGAATGTGGGACTTACTGGGTGCCAGGCACTCTTCTAAGTGCATTGTTCAGTCTTCACCATCACCCTACCAGGCGGGCTTTTGACTGAAGAGGAAACCGGGGCGCACTAAGGTTTCTTTGTTTCCCTTCTTCTCAGACTTTCCCTTAAGCCGTGCTTCCCAGCTGAAAGATACTCTAGAACAGGGCTGGCAAACAGCTCACTGACCAAATCCACTCTGCTATGTGTTTTCGTAAAGAATGTTGCAGTGGAACACAGTTGTGCCTATGTGTTTAGATATTATCTGAAGCTGTTTTGGTGCTGAAACGCAACAGTTGATTAGTTGTGACAGAAACCATATGGTCCACAAAGCCACAAATATTTACTGTCTGGCCCTTTACAGAAAGAGTTTGCTGAGAACTGCTCTAGAAAATAACCTACCATGAAAACAAAACCTACCATGAAAATAAAGCAAAAACCTTGTGATCTTATAGTGAAGGCGGTGGTTTGACTATGTCTTTTCACAATCCAACAGATTTGATTATGTCTTTTCTATGCATTAGGACAAATTGAGAGACAAACACTCCCATCTTGGATTCAATAAATGTGCATTCTTATCGTCATTGTGTTCCTAATTAGCTGTGTGATCTTAGGTGATCATGTCATACCCCTCGATGCGTTTTCCCATGAATCACAATGATAACTATGATAATAGTAATAGTAATAGTCGTAATAATGGTTCTTGCTAAATGCCAGGTTCTGCTCTCGGCATTTTACTGTAAAATGATAGTGTATGATATTCCAGGCTCTGCTCTTGGCATTTTGCTGTAAAATAATAGTGTGTGATACTCTAAATTAATGACTTGGACTTTTCACAAATATTCTGATTCTGTTCTTACAGTCACATGGTAGAACTGTGTGTCCAGCCCCACTTGTAGGTAAATATGGCTATGGGACTTCCTTTAAGGAATAAAGCGTTAGAGGAAATGATACATGTAACTTCTGACCAAACTTCAATGGCCAGGGTGAACACATCCTCCATTCTCTTTACTCGTCTTTCCTTCCACATGGCAACCAGAGAAAGTGGTAGCTCTGTCAGCTGGGTCTCAGAGTGTGAGCAATGCGAAGTAGAACTCCCAGTTGAAACCTCAAGGTGCATAAACATTAAATATTTCTTTTTTTTAAAGCCATTAAGATTTTAGGTTATTTGTTACTGAAGCACCAGTTAGCCTATACTGACTAATAAGATATCCACTGAGATTCTGGTCCTTTCAAATTCTAGAGTTTTAAGACTACAAAGACCTCTTCTTCCGCAAGGGTAGGATCCTCTTTGTTTTCGCCATGAGAAGATGTTACGTCGTGATGTGCAGAGGAAGAAGTGATAGGTGACCCTGTTAGTCATATCTTTCATATTTAATTAGGGTACAGAGGAGAGGACAGGAGAGGGACAAGGCTGTTTTTGAGTGAAGACAGTAACAATCCAGTTCACCTTGTTGTTATTTCAGTTATAGTTTCAGGCAATCTTATTCCCAAATATCTGCACTTGTGACTATTTAAAAATGCCATCCCTGCTGATTCCTTTGGGTTAAGGTTCTAATGGATCTTATTTAAATGTCTATGAATGCACTTGCATGCAGGTGCATGATTTTAGGAAGGGTAGTACATTAAGTTATTAGAATCATAAAAACCAATGCATCAGGTATTATTCCTTGGAAGGTAAATGAATGGGGTCAAAGAGAGAGATTTTGGAAAGGAAAAGACTCATAGACAAAGATTCCTTGGAAGCAAAGAACCCAAAACAGCTGGGATTCAAGGTGCCTGGGGTTATTAAAAAGTGGGCAAAAGACATGAATGGAGGCTGGGCTCAGTGGCTCATGCCTGTAATCCCAGCACTTTGGGAGGCCAAGGCAGGTGGGTTACCTGAGGTCAGGAGCTCGAAACCAGCCTGGCCAACATGATGAAAACCTATCTCTACTAAAAATGCAGAAAATTGGCCAGCCGTAGTGGCAGGCACCTGTATTCTCAGCTACTCGGGAGGCTGAGGCAGGATAATTGCTGGAACCCAGGAGTCAGAGGTTGCAGTGAGCCAAGATCACGCCATTGCACTCCAGCGTGGGTGACAACAGTGAGACTCTACCTAAAAAAAAAAAAAAAAAGACATGAACAGACACCATTCAAAAGAAGACAAACATGTGACCAGCAAGCATATGAAAAAAAGCTCATCATCACTGATCATTAGAGAAATGCAAGTCAAAACCACAATGAGATACCATCTCACACCAGTTGTCAGAATGGCTATTATTAAAAAGTAAACAAACAAACAAACAAACAAAAATACAGCTGGGTGTGGTGGCTCACACCTGTTATCCCAACACTGGGAGGCCTAGGCAGACCAATCACAAGGTCAGGTGTTTGAAACCAGCCTGGCCAATATGGTGAAATCTCATCTCTACTCAAAATACAAAAATCAATCAGGCTTGGTAGTGTATGCGTGTAGTCCCAGCTGCTCAGAAGGCTGAGGCAGAAGAGTTACTTGAACCTGGGAGGTGGAGGTTGCAGTGAGCCAAGATCATGCCACTACACTCCAGCCTGGTGACAGAGTGAAACTCCATCTCAAAAAAAAGATAAAAAACAACCCAGCAATCCCATTACTGGATATATACCAAAGGAATATAAATCATTCTATTGCTAAGACACATGCACACATATGTTCACTGCAGCATTATTCATAATAGAAAAACATATGAAATCAACCCAAATGTCCATCAATGATAGACTGGATAAAGAAAATGTGGTACATATACACCATGCAATACTATGTAGCTGTAAAAAGGAATGAGATATTGTCCTTTATAGGAACATGGATTGAGCTGAAGGCCATTATTCTTAGCAAACTAAGCAAGGAACAGAAAACCAGACACTGCATGCTCTCACTTCTAAGTGGGAGCCAAACAATGAGAACACATGGACACATAGAAGGGAACAACATACACTGAGGCCTATCAGAAGGTGTAGGGTGGGAGGAGGGGGAGGATGAGGAAAAGCAGCTAATGGATACTAGGCTTAACACCTACCTAGGTGATGAAATGATTGGTACAACAAGCCTGTGTGACACGTTTGCCTGTGTAGCAAGCCTGCACATCCTGCACATGTACCCCTGAACCGAAAAGAAAAGTTAAAAAAAAATAAAGACAAGGTGTCTAGGGTCGAGGGAGGGCTGAAAGAGAAAAGAGAATGAGGAGGGAACAGAAAGAAATATTAGTCACTTTAACACAACTTTAGATGTCAGTCATACCTAGGATTGGCGCAAGTTTTTAGTTTAAAAAACTAAAAGAAAGAGGTTGGTTATGTCATCAGTTTTTGTCAAGTCAATAGAAAAAGATCAACTTGGTACAAATAAAGGGGCAATAGAAATTATTTGAATAATAAGCGTGGTGAGCACATAAGCCATATGCTTTTTTCCCTTCTCAGTTTTCATCAGAATACTTTCAGACTGTGTGCTTCAATTTAAGTGCAGGACGCCTCATGTGTAACATGGTCCTCTGGCTCAGATGGACACTTTCACTATATGTTGGCACTGGTCAGAATTATTTTACAAGTTGGAGATTATTTTACATCATTCAGAATGGGCAACTAGAGTCTTTTTTAAGATGATTTGTGGGTCAATCTAAGGTATGAGTGGCCTTTTGCATGACCAGCGAAGACAAAGCTGAGTGTCAGTCACCACATTAAAGGGCCTGCATCTGAGCAGGAAACGAGCCATGTGACTGTGTGAGATATGGCCCCTGCTGCTAACAGCAACAGCAAGCCAGAGTGCCTACCCTGCCAGGCCCACACAATGTGAGCATGCTGGCCACCAGGCTGCCGTGTTGCACAGCTGCTGCGGTACCATCCACCCGCTGAGGACTGCGAGGGCTTTCCTCATATAAAAATAGCATGAGTGTACTCCTGGGAGTTGTACAAAGTTGTGGCCTTCTTGGTCCCTAAACTATTGTGAGCATGTCACCTCTGATGCCATGAAAATTGACAAACTTTTACAAGGCACGGGCCAAGTTTCCCAAGCGAAACCTTTTGAAGTCAAGGCAAGGTGAACTGGGCTCTCAAGAAGCTAGGTGGGTGAGAGGAGATGGAGTATGGCTTTGAGCTCATGTATTGCATAGGAGCCAAAGAAGGCCCTGGTGCTGGAATAGGATAAGGAGCTTTGAAAAGTGTCAGAACCCCTTCCTTTGTTGGGCAGAGCCAGATAAGGAGCAGTCTTCCTGGGACAAGTCCCAAGAGTCAGGACTATATCATTTAAGGTGTCCAAAGACATGGAACACATAGTTAAGACATCATGGGAGTTTAGAGGATGAGAGGGTTAGGTGGGATAAGTGATGCCATGTCTCTCAATGTGCTTTTCTTTATTTTCTTTGAATTTGAGCATATATTCATTTTACAATCACTGTCTTAGTCAGTTCACAATGCTATAACAAATCATCATAGCCTACTGGGTGGGTTAAACAATAGAAATTTATTTCTCACAGTTCTGGAGACTGGAATTCCAAAAGCAGGACACCAGCCTGATTGTGTTCTCAGTGAAGGCCATGCTCTTGTTGCATCTCCAGAGGCTGGAGAGCAGGGAGAGGGAAAAGAAGCCTCTCCTGACTCTTCTTATAAGGACACAAATCCCATTCATGATGGCTCCATTCTCATGACCTAATTACCTCTGAAAGGACCCACCTCCTGAGACCATCACATTAGGGGTTAGAATTTTTACATATGAATTTTGGAGGACACAAATATTCAGTTAATAATAATAGAAAATAATGTCTATTCCTTTTTTGGCAAACTTAGCTCAAGCATGTTGAAAAAAGAAGTGTCAACTCTATAAATACACACCATGGATTTACTACTAATTATCTACATTAAGTCACAATAATGACAATAATTTACATACATACAATTAGGTTAAAATTATAATTTAAAATAATTTATTTACTCGAATTATGCATGGTCCGAAGGAGTAATGAGCATCAGCAACAGCATGGACTTGGTCATCTCTCTCTGGATGGATGTCTAAGGACAGAGGACATTTCCAGACCATCAGGACACCGTGACCTTCTTGTGCCCCAAATTTTGGCATGTCATGTTAACACCTGTCCTTGGTATATCTAATCCCTTAGTAATTATTAACTGAATTGAAAATTTTCATATCCAGTACACTTCGGGGTTGAGGCAAAGTTTTTATTCTAGAAATTCATTTCCCTGACCCACCAGTATTACTTTGATGTGTTCTGGCTTGAGAGTTAGAAACCTAAATGATATCCATGTTTCTAAGCTTAAAATCTTTGGAACATCCACTATATCCATTTGAAAATGTGGACTTTCAAATTAATCGGTTGTTGCCTCACTTGTTTGAACTCATAATACATTCAATAGCAAAGAGAAGTCACATCACATCTGAAACCCTAGGCAGGTGAGACTTTTAGCCCACATTATTCTCTAGTGGAAGCGGGATTTCTTTATACCAGTATGCATATGAAAAATGTGAAAAAAAAATCATATTTTATATCTTTTCTTCCTTGTATGTTCCTCAACATCCATTCTCCCCTGTTTCTATGATTCCATAATTGTATTACTTACAGAGGCTCTGTAAAGTGCTTAAAGGCATGGTGTACAGGAAAGATGTTATATAAAATGAAGGTGTCATATGCACAGCTGTACTATGTCAATGTGAAGCATTTGGGGCATGAGGAACACAGAACTCTCAACAGCAAATGAAAATGAAATAAACAAAACACTTTTCGATTCATTGGAAAGTAATTTCCTGTAGTACCCATGAGGTCAGAAAACACGTTTAGTTTTTCTGCAAGATGAATCAGAAATGCAAAAATAAATATTAGATCTAAAATGGTAATAATTTCTAAACTTCGACCTAAAAGAAAACTTGAATTCATTAAACTTATTTAGAGTTGAGAAGATTGATACCTAGGTAAATTAAAAGGCTTGCAGAAGACCTCCCAAGCAGTGAAAGAGCCAAGCTCAGAACCCTGGTCTCTTAGCTTTCAGTCAAGTATCTGTTTCTGTAGACCATGGGTGTTCATTCTGTTAATTTACCCAGGCCAGATAGAAAGAAGAAGAATTGTCTTGGACCACACACAAAATATGCTAACACGAATGATAGCTGACGAGCTTAAAAAAATTGCAATCTCATAATGTTTTAAGCCTGTGGGTTGGACAGTTGACTGTAGACTATATTGCTCTGCCTTTTCTCCAGCAAAGGGTTGACTTCATATGACCTCTGTCTTCTAGTCAGATGTGCTTCTTTATAGCATCAGAATTTGGGTGCCATCTGGACACAAACATTAACAGCCTTCCTCCCAATCACTATACGTGGTATAAGGAGCACTGGAAAAAGCAGCACCATTCTGCTGGCTAAACCCACTTGATTAAAAAAAAAATGAGCAACAATTATGAAAAAATTAAGACACCGGATATTAAAAAACACTGATATAAACAGCTGCTCATGAGCAGCTCTGAGCAAATTTTTCATTTTCCCAATTCTACCTCTTCAGAAGCTGAAATGTTCACAAGTTGGAGTTCATTTCAAAGTGAAAATTCCAATTCGGTGAAGTTGACGTTAAGATATGAGTTGACTCTTGTTTTATGATGACCTAAGTTTCCTATCCATGCCAACTTTTTTCTTTTTTCTTTTTTGTATATTAATGATGCCTCTTTTTCTTCCTCAAAGTTGTAGCTCCGTAAAACACCATATTTAACTGTTCTATTTGCCACAGTCTAAACAATTCTCCAATCAAATAGTTCTGCCTAGCACAATACCTCCTCTCAGAAAGCCAAAAACATAGATATGCAGCGAACAAAGTGCCACTGTGTTAAAGTTGTTTAATAGCCCGCCAATAAGCAGCCACCAATAAGGGGGGCGCTCTCCTGAGGGGGTGGGGATCGAGGGGAAAGCATACACATCCAAATCAAAAGCAACAATTTTGTCTTCAGAAACAAAGTTAAAGAATATATTTTTTAAAAGGATCCTTGGGATAAGAATGCAAAGCATGACCTAATAATATAGGCTCCAGCATCAGCGCTTCTCAGGGAGAGAAAACTGTCTTATCAGGAAAAGTTAGATAGATGGATGGCTGTTGCCATGGAAGCTGTTAGCTGCCCATGGAGAAGCTCTCTGGGCGTCCTGTGACATTTTGGGGTGCCCATTAGATGGATAGGGACATCTCATCAGTTCAGTAAGGCCAAAGAATTCCCATTGGTGTGGCCAGAGAGTCTTAACATCCTTGAAATGGTTGCTCATCTTCAAGCTGCTCCTTCTTTAGTGATCAGGAAAAACAAAGGAATCTTGGTTGGGGGCAGGGGAATATGGAGCTGTCTGGTAAAAAGAGCCTGAAGCTAAGGAAGAGAGTCTTTAACAATAAGCCATTGATGATGAATTTCATAGATGAGGCAGAGAAGATATTAATGGAAACCATGGAAGGATTTGAGGCAAAGCACAATGGGATCAGATCAAGGGGCCCCAATACAAACAGCATTCTGGCTTTTCATCTTTAGGCTTCGATGGAAATGTGTGCACCCCAAGCGTCACATGTGAAAATCAGCTAAATGTCACAGAAAGAGATGTGTTCCCCTTTCTGTTGAGTTCTATGAAGCACTAGATGGAGGAATGTTTTGAAGTAAAACTAAGACTTTTCATTTGGTAAGATTCATTTGTTGAAAATGGAGATGACATGGCCTGTGACATATTGCTGAATAGTGCGTCAAGGGTAAAAATGGAAGTCTCTAAGATTTAATTAGTCATTTCTAAATTACGCTTTTATTTGGAGGGAAATTTAGATCTTCACTTTTCATTCATCGTTAGAGTATCTTTCACTGTATTTGATGAGCTCTGTGCAGGTGACACACAGATATTTGTGACCCTTCTGCTGGTTTTATATTTCTAATCCAGGCCTAACTTTACAAACTAGAGTTAGTTTCATTGTCCCTTTCGGTAATTTTCAAATATTGGAGTACACAGGTATGCAGTGAAAGCCTGTTAAAGTTATGCACTCTTAAATCCTACCTCCAGAGGATTTAAGATGTGGGATCCAGGAACCTGCATTTGTGGCCATGCTCTAGGTGCTTCTGACTCTGATGCAGCTGGCCCACCAGAGGCAGTTTGCGAAAGGCTGCCTTGCCTCAGCTCCTTCCAGTTTATGTTTCCTACCGCTCATTCTGCACTCCCGTTAATTCCCACTGACAGACAGGACTCTTCAGGGTCCAAAAAGGGAAAACCTAAGTGCTCCAAAGTTTCTCAGAGTCCATCCCATATGCCAACAGCACCCAACAAAATGTCCAATGATTCCAACTCCAACTCTTCCATTCTTTGGAATCAATTTCTAATTTCATCTGCTCTAGAATGTCTTCCAGATCAGGTAAAGTGAAAGAGAGCTTGGCAATAGCTTTTCTTTAGGCAAATCACAATTACCCCTTTAGTCCTTTGCTCCATCAACTACAAAACTAGACAGATGGGCAAGATCGATGGTTCTCAAATCTGCTGGGGAAGCAGAGTACCTAGAAGTCTTTGTGAAATGCTATAGAATATAGAACCATTTACTGACTTCTAGGATATGAACCAGAATCAATTTTACAAAAGGAAAACTTGGGGCCAGGCATGGTGCCTCACGCCTGTAATCCTAGCACTTTGGGAGGCCGAGGTGGGCAGATCATGAGGTCAGGAATTTGAGACCAACCTGGCCAATATGGTGAAACCCCATCATTACTAAAAATACAAAAATTAACTGGGCATGGTGGCAGGCACCTATAGTCCCAGCTACTTGGGAGGCTGAGGCAGGAGAATCGCTTGACCCCGGGAGATGTAGATTGCAGTGAGCCGAGATCACGCCTTTGCACTCTAGCCTGGGCATCAGAGTGAGACTCCATCTCAAAAAAACAAAAAAGGGAGGAAGGAAGGAAAAGAAGAAAGAAAGAAAGAAAGAAAGAAAGAAAGAAAGAAAAAGAAAGAAAGAAAGAAAGAAAGAAAGAAAGAAAGAAAGAAAGAAAGAAAGAAAGAGAAAAAGAAAAAAGAAAACTTGACCATGCAATATAAAATCACAGCCATGACTATCTGAATGGCAGATTGTCTTTCTCAAAGATGGCATGCCCACTTGTATACCCTATCCTACATCTCCATCTTATAATGTGACTGACATTCCTTTTACTGAGAGGTGGGCTCTGTATTCCCACTCCTTGAATCTGAACAGGAACATGTGACTCCCCTGATCCACAGAGTATAGTGAAAATGTTTGTGGACTCCAAGGCTAGGTCATAAAAATAATACAGCTTCCATCTGTCCCACCACCACTGCCTGCTGCTCCTATGGGAAACTGTTGGAGAGATTTTATAGGAATGGCATGACATTCTCTGTGTTTTTAAAAAATGACTTTAACAGATGAGTGAAGAATGGCTTGTATAGACAAACATGGGATCTGGGAGGCCTGCAGGAGTTATTTTAGGAAATAAATTATAACATTTGGATAACAGTATTATAGTAATGTTAGAGACAAAAATAAATGGATAGATTTGGAACATACCTTAGAGTAAGAGTTGGCGGGATTTGCCAGTGGATTTGTTGTGGGAGGAGGTGGTGAGATAAAGGATTCTCTTAGCTTTTTGACTTGATCAACTGGTTAGAAAACAGAATCATTTGCTGAGGTCATTATGGTAAAGGAAGGAGTAACTTTGGGTTGGGAAAACAGTTCTGTTTTGAGATCCTACTAGTCATCCAAGCAGATACATCAAATCCAAGGAAAGACGCATGAGTGTGGAGTAGAGGAGATAGGTCAAGGCTAGACATGTATATACAGCATCATCAGCATACTGGTGCTATTTAAAGCCAAGGACTGGATGAGATCAGGGAGAGAATGGGAGTTAGGAAAGAGAAGTGGCAGAGGCAAAGCCCTGGACAATCCCTGCTTGGAGAATTGGTAGGGAAGGTGTAAAGGAGTAAAAATAAAAGAGTGTAAAGGAGAAGAAATATCTTTTCCTTACCAATTGCCAGGGTCTTGGCTGACACTCCTATAACAAGAGATAAATTAACAAAAGAAAAGCATAATAAATTTATTTAACCAAAGTTTAACATGACACAAGAGTCTGGAGTAATGAAGGCCCACAAACCCAGGAAAAATTCTATTTTTATGCTTATGTTTGATGAAGAATGCAAAGTCCAGTAGAAGTATGATTGGACGAAAACTGTCTGATTTAATGGGAACAAACTGGAGAAGAACCCAGCAAGGTCTATCTGTTTAGATGGATCTGTGGCTTCCAGGTATAGGGCAGGATGCCTGTCATATCACAGCCTCATGCCCTACTTTCAGGAAAGGTGGGTCATGGAATTCCTTCATGGTCAGCTCTTACACAGAAAAGCAAAGAAAGGTTAGAAAGTGACCTTTCTCCTTCTGATGTTTTCACAGTTTCCAAGGTGCCATATTTTGGGTTTGAATGTTCTGAGCTCCAACAACCAGCAAAGGAGGCCAAGAAAGACATCACTGATGTCAGGCAACCAGCAGAGCCAACATGTTTATATGCTGATGAGAATAAATAAATATAGAGTAGAAAGGCCACAGACAAAAGCAAGAACCACAGAAGCACAGCCCTTAAGACGGTGAGGGAGGAGAGAGTCAGAGTGCAAATGGAGGGCTGGTCTTTCAGAGGACGGAAGACCAACTGCGTAACCAGAAGAGAGGCAGAACATATGTGTGCAGAAGCTGCAGTCGGTAGACCTGATGTGGGAAAATGAGGGAGTCTGGGTGAGTCCTTTGCTCTAAACCCACTTGTGCGTCCTTATGTCCTTACGGAAAACCTATTTGTCAAACTCAGCTGGTCGTTGGAGAGTTCCATTTGGCAACAATTGAAGGTATCTGCATTGCAGAGTTAATGAACTCAGAGCCAAGACTGTAACTGGGTAAATGGCAGGTAGATAATGCTTATCTTTAAAAATGCCTCCTCCCCCACTCTACCACCTCCTCATCTCTTTGTTCAATGTTCTCAAAATCCTTCAGTAATTCAGGTCAAAAAAGAAATCATTAGATAAACTCCTCTATACCAAGCTGTGAGGACAGAGTGTCACCCTTCCCAGCATTGTTTGCCTTTTTAAAGAGAGTTCTGGGAAAAGGGAAGACAGTTCCTAATGCAAGTCCTCAGTGGAAGAAATTCAGGCATGGGGAAGATTTGGAGGGCATGGCTTTCCAACTTCTGATCCCATAGGGACAACAATCATCAAAGACTTACAGGATTAAGAAACAAAACATCAACCAATCTACTGTATACAAATCCGATTACTATGCACAGATGCCTTCTGTTTTATCTTTCAAGGATTTAACTTTGACATTCTGTGAACCATCATGAAAGAGAGAAGAAGGTGGAAGGAGGAGGGAGAGGGAGGAGGAAGAGAGGGAGAAAAGGAAATATGAGCATAGCTGATGGACTCTAGCTGGCTATGTCATAATGCCACCCTAAGAGTCAGTTTATATATTTAGTGCCAACTCTGGTTGGAGTTTTCAAACATTGTAATTATAATATATGCTAGATCAGAATGGACTTGGTATGAAAATTGGTTTGGTTGTCACCACTAGTCACTGTACTTGTCTTGAATAAGGTATAAAATTCCAGATAAAGAATTTATGTGTGTTGTATCAGAGGCAAAGTAAAAAAAAATATAACTTGGCTATTTCATAATAGGGAGAAAGCAGAATAATTCAAACAATAACAATAATAATGATGACAATAGTAGTAGCTATCATACTGAGCCCCTACTATGTGCTTTGTACACTGTTAGGTAATTAATATTATCCCATTTATTTATTTATTTTGAGACAAAGTTTCACTCCTGTTGCCCACGCTGGAGTGCAAGGGTGTAATCTTGGCTTACTATAACCTCTGTCTCCTGGGTTCAAGCAATTCCCCTGGCTCAGCCTTCAGAGTAGCTGGGACTACAGGTGTGCACCACTACGCCAGGCTAATTTTATATTTTTAGTAGAGATGAGATTTCACCATGTTGGCCAGACTAGTCTCAAACTTCTGACCTCAGGTGATCTGCCCACCTCTGCCTTCCAAAATGCTGGGTTTATAGGCATGAGCCACCGTGCCAGGCCTATATTAACCCATTTAATTGCTCTCATTTCACTTGTGGATATTTTTTAAAAGTCCATGATTTTATAAAATAAGCAACCATAAAGACTGTTCTCAAATAATGTGGGCCTCCAAACTTGCAAAGGCCAAAGGACAGTGGTGTTTAACAGCAGGATTAGTCGAGAACAAAGCGTGTGTGTTCACTGTGTTGATTTCTGCAACAACTGTCCCTTCTCCACTCCAGCCAAACTGAAACAACATACTTACCCTCTGCATTTGCACATTTTTTTTTTTTGACCCAGGGTCTTGATCTGTTGTCCAGGCTAGAGTGCAATGGGTGATCATGGCTCACTGCAGCCTCGAACTTCTGGCTCAAGTGATCTTTCTGCTTCAGCCTCACAGGTAGCTGGGACTACAGGCATATGCCACCATGCCTGGTTAATTTGTGTTTTCATTTGTAGAGATGAGGTCTCACTATGTTGCCCGAGATGGTCTCAAGCTCCGGTCCTCGAGTGATCCCCCGGCTTTAGCCTTCCAAAGTTCTGGGATTATAGATGTGAGTCATCGCCCCTGGCCTTGGCTGTCTCAGTACTGAATCTTTGAATTTTTCCCAGACTCTTCACTGATGGTGAATGCTATGGGCTAAAATATGTAGGCCAAACTACCTTTATGGCAGAGCATGCTCACTCAACATAAACCTGCAGCTGGCCTCTTATTATTAACCAGCAACCAACACTAAAGAATATTTTATTTTAGTATTTTTGATGCACAGAAGCCAACAGCATCTGAGGCACAAAACCTGAATCTGGATCTCACTTCTGTTATGTATTAGTTGTGTGGCCTTGGGCAAGTTCCTTAGCCTCTCTGATGCTCGATTTCCTTATTAGTGAATTACGGAAATTCTGACGTTCTTGTGAGAATCAAATCAGAGACGGTATATGAGCACCATACTTGGTAATTGAAACAGACAATGAATTTGCTGGGTTTTAGTACCTTTCTGATTTGGAAGGAGGAGAGAGAGAAAGGAGTGGGAGGAGAAGGAGGGAGAAGTGATGGAGAAAGAAAAGTGTTTTGAAGGCTGGGAAATTTTGTGCATATGAGAAATGTTTGATTACTGGCTATAATGATGAATCAGTTTCAATTAAAATAATCACAATAAATAGCTAACAGTTTTTCTCTTCCCTCACTCCCAATAGCTTCCAATATCTTGTGTAAGGAGGGAAGATTGCCCACCAATAGTTGTGTAAGGAGGGAAGATTACAGAGTACAGTATTACCTTTTCAGGGTAAATCTTTTTTTTTTTTTTTTGGAGATGGAGTTTCGCTCTTGTTTCCCATGCTAGAGATCAGTAACACGTGACACGATCTCGGCTCACTGAAACCTCCGACTCCCTGGTTCAAGTGATTCTACTGCCTCAGCCTCCTGAGTGGCTGGGATTACAGGCACTGGCCACCACTCCCAGCTAAGTTTTGTACCTACTGAGTTTCACCATGTTGTCTTGAACGCCTGACCTCGTGATCTGCCCGCCTCGGCCTCCCAAAGTGCTGGGATTACAGGCGTAAGCCACTGAACCCGGCCTCCTGGGGTAATTTTCTTTTTTTTTTTTTTTTTTGAGACGAAGTCTCATTCTGTCGCCAGGCTGAAGTGCAGTGGCGTGATCTCGGCTCATTGCAACCTCCGCCTCTTCCTGGGGTAAATCTCGGTGAGGAGGAAAAAGAAAACAACATGGAGTTTTGGGGTGGTTCAAACACTGAACAGTCAGCTCCTGAATAACTGAGAGCTGGCTCCTTCTGCAATGCTGCTGCAGGCTGGTTAGCGAGCATGCTGGTGGAGAGCACACACCCGCATGGTGCACCCAGCACCCTCACCTGACGCCAAACACAGGCACGGGTACTTGACCACGACTTCTTAAAATCTAAGTTCAACCAGATCCAGACCAGTCTGCTCTGCGTTTGGTGCAGTGTACCCTGGGTATGCTAACTGTGTATGCTTCATACACGTTTAAAATATAGATCTGCCATGCTTTCTAATGACTGAAGGGAAAATGGGGCTACTCGTCTGCGAACACTGCTTAATTGAAGCAAACTTAAGAAAATCTTTCCACTGGAATGTCTGAAAAAGTGTCCATGGGATGATGTTTAGGCTATGAGTTTAGAAACAAGCAACAATGTAATTATAATAAATCTATTTATAATATAAATAGATTTCACCTATTAGTGAAATCTATTTACATTTTGCGGAGTTTGTTTTGCCACTTTGAATTCTGAATAAACTGGTGTTTGAACTACCAGAAGAACCAGGTAAAAGAAAGAAATAAATAACAGAGCTTTCATTTGTGCATTGTTCTGGATGCTACTGCAGTGGAATAAATAACCCTATCAATCAATGCTTGTGATATAAAGGCTGTGATTTCTTTCACTCTCCATCAGAAACCACACGCCTGGGGGCTCATTAGTACAGGGCAGATGCCGATACCATTTGAGAAGAATGTGGCATGGAGAATTAAATGCTTTCTGAGAATGAGTGAAATCAGCAGCCATCACAGAGATTTACAGATGCTTGGCCTTTCTCTTCAGTCTGCAAATGGAGTGAGGTGGTTTTCCCGGAGGCCACTCTGTCACCTTCTTCATCACACAGGAGGTGAGAACTTTACCCTCAGCCAGTCCTCAAGATAGGAGTGGGCACCTTGAATTGCTCCAAATATTGGTGTGTGGCTGTGGGCTGAAGATTTCCTGTGAACTCAGCCCACATCCTTTGTTGGGCTCTGTCACCCCATTGCACCTGGCTAATTCTTTTCTTTTACATTTGTCAGGTTATGGAGGTGCACGATCTTTTGAAATAGGAAAATGAATAAATCGATTTGCTGAAGTCTGTCTTTAGGCGCATACGAGTGCTGGGGAGACCATGGAGGGATAAGGATGGCACAGGATACAGGGTCTGGCTGTTTGAGATGGAGCCAGTGTGCTTGCTGTAGAAGGAAGTCTCTGTTGTTTTGATGCAGAGTTAATTGTGGGCTGAATCCTAATGCCCAGGGCAGATGCCTGTTCTTAGGGTCATGACCCTGCAGTATCCACATACATTCCTGAGATCAGAATCATGCTCTCTATGAATTAGCCTACAGGGAATTGCTAAACATTCAGAATGTAAAAGATTCAATGGCCAAAAGCATGCATGTTCCCTCATTGTGAGAATGTGAAAGGAAAGCCTTCAGGTTTCATCTTCAAAACAGCTCAACACCCTGGCCCGCTCTGTCCAGGGACCCATCGTGTATTATTGCTTTTAGGTCATCAGGTTCTGCCAAAGTACAGGGCAGGACAGGAGAACCAAAGGAAGACTCGGCAGCAGTGGGAGCGAGGATGGGACTGGGGAGGACAAGTCAAGAACAGCCTGGAATGAGTAGTGCAAGTCTGAACCTTTCTCCCCGGGCTCCGATTTTAAACAATGGTTTTCAAGTATTGAAATTACTGCACTGAAGGTAAATTCTTCTTTTTATCCCCTAAAGTTCATTCATGTAAAATTATTTCCCTACAATCAAAGTGTCTAGAAAAGAGGCTTGTTGTTTATAGAGGAATGTTTCCTTTCTGAATGTGCAGTAAGCAGCATTTCATTAGCCTTCCAGGTTAGAGACTATGAAATTGTTCACTGAACCATTTTCCATTTTCTCCTGGACACACAACTAGGCTCCACTTCCCATCTTCCTTTTCAGGGAGATACAACCATAAAACTGAGTTCTGGTCAATGGGATGTGGGCAGAAATGATGTTCACCACCACCACCACCACCACCACCGCCGCCGCCGCCGCCGCCGCCGCCGCCACCACGATAGCCACCACGATAGCCACCAGGCCTGGCCCAGAAACCCTCTTTTATAGCCCTCCAGATTCCCTTGTTTCTGGCTGGGAATAGAGGAGCCAGGAGATGATGTGGGAGGGAGCCCTGGGAAGGTGGAACATGGGTCCTCAGAGGTCTGTGGATAGCATTCAGGGATCTGAGAACTTGAATGGGAAAAAAAGGTATCTTTCCCTGGTAAACTGAAATCTAGTATTTTTTTCTATTACACATGAAAGCAACAAACCGCAGCAGAATCAATAGTACCTGTCACCTATGGACTTTGGCACCAAAAGAAATAACAGGTACTTTCATATTGCATTACAGTTGTTGATAAGATCACAAAAGGCTGTGTGGTCATCACTACTGTGACATTGTGGTGGTTATTACTTATACCTGCCTCTGGATCTTACTCTAATAAGGAAGCACCTGTGTTATAATTTCTTAAATATTTAGATAACAATATTTGAATATTATTGGTTTTACAGTGCCAAGTAATTCATGTTATACATTTAAATATATTATTCTGAGGGTAGTCCTTAAGCTTCATCAGGCTGTCAAATGGGCCCATAACACAAAAAAGTCTGAGTCGCCGTCTTGGGGGTGGTGGGACGACAAGGCAGAGGAATCTTGGATTCTTGAATGACTGCTTAGAGTAGACTCCTTTCCCTCCCTCTCCCACTCTCCCACCAATCTGCATTAAACTCAGACATGAGCAAGAAATAACCAGACATTTGCAACGGTTCATTCCAGCAGTTAGTTTATGACTGACACAATCCTAGAGGAAGATGAGTAAGGAAGAAGTTAACATTCTGAATGCTGATGCGAACATTTTAAAACTCAATTTTTTAACTCTGTCACACATTTAGCTGCTGGGCCTTCACCTTTGTGGTTCTCAGTGATGAATCCTTTACGGTTTAGAAAAATGAAGCAACTTATTCCCCAACAGCCTTAGACCAAGCACTCCTACAGCTGCATCAAAGTTCAGCTTGAGAAGTGACACACACAATCGAGCTGGTGTAGTTCAAGGACAGGATTTTAATTGCTCATAAAACTGGCCTGCAGTAGTGTCTGCTACGTACACCACAATTGTGTAAAAAGACAGCTAACCAGCTCTGCCAGAGTGTACTAAAGAGCACTCTAGTGTTTTCCATTCAAAAGTAATATTTCCTTCAATGCAGAAGCCATGACATCTAAAAAATTCAAATTTATGTTTAAAATTGGCTTTAAAACTAAAAAGACGTTGGTAATTAAATGAGCCAGGAAATTGTGATTAGCAGTGGCTGAGCATATGCCTCTTGTTATAAGTTTAGAGGGAAATTGCTTTTTCATTCCTTTTCTTTTCCTGATTTGTTTAACATTTTCCCATTGTTCTATTTTAATGAGCTCCTAATGATGTTCTAAGTATTCACTTGTACATTATTATATAGCAATGGGTTTATAAGCCTAATCAGGTTTGATGATTATAAAAATTTGAATCAATATTACATCTGTAACATATTCAATTCATTTTTAACCTCAGTCTATCTATTGGTGGCTAATGCATTGAGAGTGTTTAACTTTAGTTTTTTACTTCAGTGTATGGGCAAACAAAATACTGTAACTACCACTCCTAGGTTTCCAACACTTAAATTTCAAGAAATCATCTAATAAAAATTGGCTTCATTCTTGAGTAGCCCAAATATCTTAGGGGCATCTTATCTTTCAATTTTATGAATAATTTTTATATAAGTAGATAATACAATACATATAATATCCAAACAAAATGAAAGAACATCCAATGAAAAAGCAAGTCCTCTTTCTCCCTTGACCTCTAGAAACCTAGTTTTCTACTCTGAAAACTATCACTGTTAAAAATTTCTTTTATATCTTTTCAAAGTATTCAGTATATACATAAGTAAACAGGTACATATTTCATGTTTCCATACAAATATTAGATTATAAATATTCTTTGGAACTCTTCTTATTAAGCTTAACAATAACATCTACAATATCTTTCCATATCCATATATAAAGAAGTTCTTCCCTTTTCCATGTAGTATTCCAGGTTATGGATGTGCCATGTGCTGTTTAACCAGTCCCTATTAATGGATATTTAGGTTGTTTCCAACCTCTTGCTATCACAGTGTTTTAATGAGTAGCTTTGCCCAATTAATGTCATTTTGCACATGTGAACATGCATATTTATTAGCCAAATACCAAGGAGCACAAGTTATGAGCATTTTTAATGTGATAGATGTCATAAAGAATTATGATTATATAATAAATTCTCTGCAACAACTGATGTTGGACTCCTCCACTAGGGAAGAAATCTCCCAAAGAATTCCAGTGATGCAAGTTCCCAGCAACTTGCTTGGCCTCCCTGGTCCAAGCAGAAGGGCTAAGTAGATACAACAGCCTAGACCTAAAGATGCTGAACAGAAACAAATTTGCAAGACACCAGAGGGTTCAGGCTTGGGGTAGGGAGGTCAGAGAGGACTGAGAGAGGTTGGGTGGGTGAGACAATGACATTTAGAATTAAGGCTAGCCTGGCTGAAGATGCCAGGGAATGCACACATTAGAGAAGGGGGGCTACTTGAAAAAGCTCATTGTGCAATTGTGGCAAGAGACAGAGAGAACATGGGACCTGGAATTCGAAAACCTGTTTGAATTCTGCCTCCACTACTTAACTACAGCTGTGCGATCTTCGATAAATTAGGATAGCAACACTTCACAAGGTTGTCTTAAGGAATAGAGACAATGCATGTGAAACTGCCAGATAAACCAAATGAACTTGACAAATCTTAGTAGAATCCAAGTAAATTTAGGTTTCAACATGTGTAGGTACCAAGGAATACTAACTACTGAAAGTTCGCCAGAACATCAACTCCATAAGAGCTGGGGCTGTGTCTGCCTTCTTTATAGCTGTATCGCCGGTGCAAAGAGTTGTGACTGACCCTGAATCGATGTCTCATGAATATCTATTGAATGAATGAAGTTTGGGCCCACTCTACAAAGCTGGAGAAGAAAGTGAAAATGCAAAGAGAAAGGCTAGTTAAGGCTGGAGATAGAGCTTTAGGAATTCTGTGGTTATAATTATCATCTTAATCATTATGAGGAAAATCTAATCATGTAATTTATTAAAATGTATTGATTGGATAAACAAGCAAATGAATAAACTCTTTGAGGTGCTTTCCAAAATCATTTTATGAAGTGGCTAGGCTCCCCAAACCCTAGAGGAGGAAAAGGAAAGGGTGTTTTTATTTGAAATATTTGTATTATAGTGATTTGAATAGTTGACAAAGTTGCTCTGTATTTTATTTTTCTGTAGTTTTAAACTATTTTTTTTGACCCATGTTTTGGTTGGAATAAAGCTTTCTAGTTACCTGTTACTGGCTACATGATTCTAAAGTCTGCTGTGTGAATGTTGTTTCTGTCTCCAAATGGAAATATATAGCTAGGAAGGCAAGTCCTCAAGCTTTCTCAGTGATCAGGCATGAGATGAGGGAATTAAATGAGAGAAGTTAAGTCAGATGATCTTGAAGGCCCTTTTCTGCCCTAAAATTATAGCATTTTGTGAATAAAAGTACAATGGGAAGAACAGGGGTTAATTTAAAAAAAAAAATAAAAACCTCGGATGCCTATGAGACAGAAGCCACATTACATGCAGGAGATTAGCATAAACACCTCATATTTATAGAGTGTTTACAAAGGACCAGGCTTTACATACCTGTTTCACTTAATCCTTACAATCCCTGTAAAAGAATTGTTGGAAATGTCTGCTACCAAGCAGCTGGAAAGGAGGCGATCTTTCTAAGCACATACACAGTTTAAAGCAGCAAAGTTGCCAACAATAACCGGCTTTGTAAAAATAATTGCTGCCCCAAATCAAAGAACTGTCTTCCACTGAGTTGAAAGGGCTATTAACCTGGGGTGGTCTTCCAGCCACAGAGACATGCAGAGATAATGTCATCTTTGACTTGGAAGTACAGAGTTCTGTGTGACATAGAAGCCTGGGTGATTATGACTTCATGGGACAGTGCTTCTTTGCTTGGCTTTTTCCCCTCTCTAGAATGAGTTCTTTCCTTAATTGTTGATACTCTTTCTCTTTCTTATTTTCTAATTCTACTGTGAGTTGGCCTAAGCAATTGAGCAGCACAGAGTTCCTAGGTTCCCTTTATTAATATTGGATATACACCAATAGTCAATGGTAGGTGAGAAACACAGCTCTCCAAGCCCATGACCACACTACAGGCAATAAAAGCAAGATGCAAACTCTGCAGCCACACATTTATTGACACAAAGGCATAAAAGTATGTAACTCAATGGCTCCAGGTATTTGCTCTTTTAGTTGCACTGATCACTCCCTGTTTGAATGGCACATTTGGAGCACATGCAATAATATCCTAGAGGCAGGGTTCAGCTAGCCTTATGGTTGCTAGCAGGTAAGCAGAATTCTCCAAACCATTGGTAGACTTAATACTATATTGGAACCCATCTGATATGGTTTTGTTATGTCCCCACCCACATCCTTCTTGAATGATAGTTTCTATAGTCCCCACACATCATGAGAGGGACTTGATGGGAGGTAATTTAATCATCGGGCGGTTACCCTCATGCTGCTCATGATAGTGAATGAGTTCTCACAAAATCTGACGGTTTTCTAAGGGGCTTCCCCCTTTACTCTGTTTTCATTCTTCTCACTCCTGCTGCCGTTGAAGGATATGTTTGTGGGTATTTCTTCATAGCAAGGTGACAACAATTTTTTTTTTTTTTTTTCTGAGATGGAGTCTCGCTCTGTCATCCAGGCTGGAATGCAGTGGTGCAATCTCGGCTCACTGCAACCTCCGTCTACCAGGTTCAAGCAATTATCCTGCCTCAGCCTCAGGAGTAGCTGGGATTACAGGCATGTGCCACCATGCCCGGCTAATTTTTGTATTTTTAGTAAAGACAGGGTTTCACCATGTTGGTCAGGCTGGTCTCAAACTCCTGACCTCATGATCTGTCTGTCTCAGCCTCCAAAAGTGCTGGGATTACAGGCGTGAGCCACTGCACTCGGCCAGTGAAAACAAATTAATACAGTAAATTGGTACTGGGTAGTGAGACACCACTGTAAAAATACCTGAAACTGTGGAAGCAACTTTGGAACTGGGTAACAGACAGAAGTTGGAAAAGTTTGGATGGCTCAGAAGAAGGCAGGAAGATGTGGGAGAGTCTGGAACTTCCTAGAGACTTGTTGAATGGCTTTGACCGAAATGCTGATAGTGATATGGACAATGAAGTCCTGGCTGAGGCGGTCTCAGACAGAGATGAGGAATTTATTGGGAACTGGAATAAAGGTGACTTTTGCGATGCTTTAGCAAAGAAACTGGTAGCATTTGCCCCTGCCCTATATATCTGTGACACTGTGAACTTGAGAGAGATGCCTTAGAGGATCTGGTGGAAGAAATTTCTAAACAGCAGAGAATCAGGATGTGACATGGGTGCTGTTAAAACATTCAGTTTTATGTATTCACAAAGATATGGTTTGAAATTGGAACTTATGTTTAAAAGGGGAGCAGAGCATGAAAGTTTGGAAAATTTGCAGCCTGATGATGCAATAGAAAAGAAAAACTCTATTTTCTGGGAGAAATTTAAGCCTGCTGCAGAAATTTTCATAAGTAACAAGAAGCCAAAGGTTAATCACCAAGACAATGGAGAAAATGTCTCTATGACATCTCAGAAGCCTTCACAATAGCTCTTCCCATCACAGGCCCAGACGCCTAGGAAGAATAAGCAGTTTCCTGGGCTGGGCCCAGTGCCTTGCTGCTTTGTACAGTCCCAGGACTTGGTGCCCTGTGTCCCAACTGTGGCTAAAAGGGGCCAACATACAGCCCAGGCTGTTGCTTCAGAGTGCAAGTCTCAAGCCTTGGAAGCTTACACCTAGTATTGGTCCTGCTAGTGCAGAGAAATCAATAATTGTGGTTTGGGAGCCTACAACTAGATTTCAGAGGTTGTATGGAAATGCCTGTATGTCCAGGCAGAAGTTTGCTGCAGAGGTGGAGCCCTGATGGAGAACCTTTAATAATGTACTGCAGAAGGGAAATGTGGAGTTGAAGCCTCCACATAGAGTCCCCACTGGGGCACTGCATAGTGGAGCTGTGAGAAGAGGGCCACCATCCTTCAGACCCCAGAATGGTAGATCCACCAACAGCTTGCACTATGAGCCTCAAAAAGACTCAGGCACTCAATGTCAGCCTGTGAAAGCAGCCAGGAGCCAGGAGGGGGGCTGTACCCTGCAAAGCCACAGGGGTAAAGCTGCCCAAGGCCATGGGAGCCCATCTCTTTCATCAATGTTACCTGAATGTGAGACATGGAGTCAAAAGGAGATTATTTTGGAGCTTTAAGATTTAATTACTGCCTTGTTGGATTTTGGACTTGCATGGGGTCTGTAGCCCCTTTGTTTTGGCCAATTTCTCCCATTTGAAATGGGTATATTTACCCAATCCCTATACCCCCATTGTATCTAGGAAGTAACTAACTTGCTTTTGATGTTACAGGCTCATAGGTAGAAGGACCTTCTCTTGTCTCAAATGAGACTTTGGACTTGGACTTTTGAATTAATGCTGGAATGAGTTAAGACTTTGGGGAACTGTTAGGAGGGTTTGATTATGTTTTGAAATGTGAGAACATGAGATTTTGGAGGGGCCTGGGGGGCAATCTTATTGTTTGGGTGTGCTTCACCCAAATCTCATCTTGAATTGTAGTTCCTATAGTCCCATAATGTGTCATGGGAAGGACCTGGTGGGAGGTAATGTAATCATGGGGACAGTTACCCTCATGCTGTTTGTGGATTGGGTAAATGAGTTCTCATGAGATCTGATGGTTTTATAAGGAGTTCCTCCTTCACTCTGCTCTCATTCTTCTCACTCTTGCCACCATGTGAAGAAAGACATGTTTGTTCCTCCCTCCACCATGACTGTAGGTTTCCTGAGGCCTCCCCAACCATGTGGAACTGTAGGTCAATTAAACCTCTTTCCTTTATAAGTTACCCAGCCTTAGGCATTTCTTCATAGCAGTGTGAAAACAAACTAATACACCAACCTTGGGAACTATATTAATGTGTGAAGAGATTTATATTTTTAAATCTTATTCATTCAAGGACAGACAGGGTTTCTAGGCTACACTAGGCCAGGGGGTGGCAAACTATGGTGCATAGGCCAAATATAGCCTATGTCTGTTTTTGCAAATAAAGTTTTATTGGAACAAAGCCATGCCAGTTTATTTACATATTGTCTATGGCTTGTTTTATACTGCACTGACAGAGTGAGTAATAATAATAGAAGCTTTATGGCTCACAAAACCAAAAATACTATCTGGTCTTTTATAGAGTTTGCCAACTCCTGCACTACCCAACTCACATATATTAAGCACCATTATTTTCACCAGTAAAAGCCCATTTCTAGCATTCATTATGTTAATTAGAAAAACCTGTGGTGTGAACCAGTGATAAAGATAGCTAAAGTGCTTACGGTAGCTACCTCTGCAGTGTGGTCTTCTGATTAAATACCAAATACATCCCTGGAATGCACATGTCCTCCTGGAGCAATAATAGCCTTAGAGTATTATTAAAACTAACACGCATTTATGGAATATTGTTTAGTTTAATTTTTTTTGAGATAGGGTCTCCCTCTGTCACCCAGGCTGGAGTGCGATGGCACAATCACATCCTGATAACCTAGAACTCCTGGGCTCAAGTGATCCTCTCATCTCAGCCTCCCAAGTAGCTAGCACTACAGGCATGCACCACCAGGCCAAGCTGATTTTTTTTTTTAAGGATGAGAGTCTTACTCTGTTACTCAGGCCAGTCTTGAACTCCTGACTTCAAGCAGTCCTCCCACCTTGGCATCCCAAAGTGCTGGGATTACAGGTGTGAGCCATTGCATCTGGACAATTTTGAACATTTTTAAGAGTAAATTATAGGCATCATAACATTTCCCTTTACTGCTTCTCACAACCCATTTTCCTTCATGATTGGGGTTAAACTTTCAGATACTCTCATATCAATAACAACATCAGAATGTGAAGAGTATAGTATCCAATTAGATCCCAATGCAATAGCTAAGATAGAGCAGGTTTATTAGTATTCTTATTTTCTAAGATAGAAAAAGCTAATGCTTGAAAGTATCCCTAATCTTCACGGTTGCAGAACTGGTGAATGATAGAGTGAGACTTGAATCTGAAGCTTTTCATTTTCTGAGTCTTAGAGTCTCTCCTCTACATGGTGGTAACTTCCCAGTAACAATGACTCATTGATCAGGTTTTTTTGAGAAATCTTAGCAGAGTTTAACTTCCATCAACGGAAAGAATTCTCTTTTCAGAAAAAAATGTAGCCTTCTTGACAGTATTGCAAAGGAACTTTACCTCCTTTCTTTACATTTTTTATTCTTAAAGTTGAAGAGTCACCGCTATGTAGTGAAATTGATTACTAGGAGGTGGAAGAAATTTCCCAGAGGAATAAAAAGAATGAAAATAAATGCTTAAAAATGGGTCTGTTTCATCAATTACAGGATAAAAGGAGTGTCTGGAGGATCAGCAGACTTAGTTGTGTCTAGCTCGAACAGAGTATTACGGGCTCCAGTGCTAGTCATAGAATCAATCATACGTGTTAGAAGAGGAAGAGCCTCATTATTAGGTCAACAAGTTCACTCCACTTGACCTTTGCAATGCTGAGTTGCTCTCTCTGCTGTGTCTCTTTCAATGTGAAGAGTTCATTTATTGTGGATTGGCCAAGGGTTATTGGAGCTGTTTGGTGTCTCTAGTCCCTTCTCAGCCACTTTTCCCAGTAACTCAGACCCTCAGCTTTCCACAGTCTGTTCTTCCCCATCCCATGGCATTATCTTGGCCAGATTTTAGCCCTTACTTGGGGCTGATGCATTTTGCTTCTTCCATCTTCAGGTTCTGAAGTGGAGACAGAAGAGGCTTTTCTTCAAGATAGTCCCTTCATATGCCATAGGCTCCAGTGGGCCTCTGAGGAAGAGAGAAAAGGGGAAGATACTACATTCATGAAAAGGAATGTTAGGCTATGAGCCGGGGACGGAAGTTAGCAGTCATCTCTGCAGATCCCAGAGTGATTGTCCATCAGTGAATTAGATCACAAGTCATAACCATGCAAATTCTAAGAGCAACAGAGCCCTCCATTGGAGACTTTTAAAAATTAGAAACAACCTTAAGGCAACAACTCAACAGCATAAAGAGACAACTTAAAATGAGTTCAAGTGTGAGTCATCTAGTAGATGTTACAACAGCTATCATGTTAGAAGAACTCCCACTGCATTTCTTGAGAAGACCTGAGTCTTTTAAAGGTAGCTACTCATTTCTGAACATCTGGAAATGTTCCCTGTGATTCTTCTAGTTGACATTTTATGATGCATGAAAATAACATTATCACTGTTGAGAGCAAAACAAGACTTTCGAGAGTTTGAATTTAAGATTAAATATTTATGACCTAGCCTTAGTAGAAAAAAGATCAATGAATTAGTGAATACAATGTTGGGGGAGAGAACTTATTCCTCTTTTAAAGATAATTTACTTTTCTTTTTACAGAATCTAACTTAGGGTCCTCTAGTGAGTCATTTAGGATGGGTTAGATTATTCTGTGGAAGCACACAACCTTGAAATCTCCGAGGCTTAAAACAACCAAAGTCTGTTTGTTATCTACATTGCATGTCCATTTGAGTCTTGTTCTCACTGTGGGATCCAGGCTCACAGAGCTTCCACTCTCTGGGGCATTGTTGATCACTGTGGTGGAGAATGAGACCTTTGAAATGGCTTGAACTAGCAACTGACAGCTACAGATCCAAAGTAACATTTGTTCACAACTCATTTGGCCAGCACAGGTCACATGCCCCACTCAATCACAAGGGGCTAGGAAATGTAATTCTACCAAGTGCCTAGAATGCAGAGAACTGGAAATATTTGGAAAATAGTGCTAAAAACTTCCATATGTCATTACGTTTGAAAGGACAAAATTTAATCTGGTGTATGTTCAAAATCAGGCATGTCCCATGCTGCCTATAATGTTGGTAAGTTGACTTAGAGTGAACACTCAAAATAGCAAAAGCCTCTACCCATCCGTTCTGTGCACTTGGAGAGTGACTTTTGGAATCTCCTGGGAAGCTTAAAAACATGATGCCTGGGTCTAGGGATTGTAATTTAATCAGTCTGAGGTGCTGTTTAGGTGTCAGGATTTTTTTCAAGCTCCCCAAAGTGATGTTAGTGTACAACTAGAGCACAGGGAGCATTTCCATATGTTCAGAAATGAGTAGCTACCTTTAAAAGACTCAGGTCTTCTCAAGACATGCAGTGGGAGTTCTTCTAACATGATAGTTGGTGTAACATCTACCAGATGACTCACACTTGAACTGGTCCATTCTAAGGGTCTGGGTTTTAGGGTGATTTTCCCTTTCTTTCTTTTCTTTCCTTCCTTCCTTCCTTCCTTCCTTCCTTCCTTCCTTCCTTCCTTCCTTCCTTCCTTCCTTCTTTCTTTTTCTTTCTTTCTTTCTCTCTCTTTCTATTTCTTTCTTTTCTCTCGTTCTCTCTTTCTCTCTTTCTTTCTTTCTCTTTTTCTCTCCTCTTTCTCTCTTTTTTTTTTTTTTTTTTTTTTTGCGACAGAGCTGTGCTTTGTCATCCAGGCTGGAGATCAGTGGTGCTATCTTGGCTCACTACAACCTCCAGCTCCTGGTTCAAGCAATTCTCCTGCCTCAGCCTCCAGATCTGCTGGGATTACAGGCACCTACCACCACGCCCAGCTAATTTTTGTATTTTTAGTAGAGACGAGGTTTCACCACATTGGCCAGGCTGGTCTCAAACTACTGATATCAACTGATCCGCCTGCCTCGGCCTTCCAAAGTGTTGGGATTACAGGCGTGAGCCACCGCGTCCAGACTTCAAGGTGATTTTCAACTTCAATACTATCTCTCCATCTGTGTGGTCTTCAATCAATTAACCTCTCTGGGCCTCAGTTTTATCATCTGTAAAATTTGGGGTGGGATATATATTTTTCCGCAGATCCTTCCAGTCTTAAAAATCTCTCATAGGCCACTGACTTGTCTTTAGAAAATGTTTCAGAGATCAGGTTAATGTGTAAGAGCAGCCAAGTGACTTCGTAAGTTAATCTGCTCAAACTCTTATAAGGGCAATAATTGGAGAGTCTTGACTCTACTAGGTAAGTAGTTGTCTTTTTTCCCTAAACCGGGAAGCCAGGCCAGACTTGGGGGAAAAGTCACGAAAAAGATAGTGAAAAAAAAAAAAAGATAAAAGTTAACTTGATCTCTTGGTTCTATGTGAACTTCCTAGCCTAAAATGAAAAAATTGTATTACCTGAGGTGATTCAGATCAAAATAAATTTTAAAAAGCCACTTCCCTCAATTCTCCTTGCTGAAAATGAAAAAGTTAAAGGTTTCACAATTTCTTCACCATGTAATCCTATCTCAGTGCTGTCAGCGTCTTAATAGTGTATTGATTGGCTCACACTCCTGCTATCTTTAAAGAAGCATTATTACTCTGTTGGGCCAAACATGAAAAACTACTTTTAAAGACCTTTTTAAGGGTTTTTTGATTTTCTAAAAGCTTCTTGGGGGCTTATTGAGTTTCTCTGGCAGCTGGAATTAACTCTACAATGCTTTTTCTCTATTTCTGAGACAGTGAATTCATCTGAAGCCAGCAAGTTATCAGTGACTCACAAGAGGGGGAAGATAACTGGGCCCTCAAGATAAATTAATGTGGTAATTAGTTACCTGAACACCTGTATTAAACATACTAGTGAGAGCATTTTTGCTGCCATTGCACTGGAAATTCGTGATAATTATCAATAGTCATTTAAATATGTGTGGCTGACTTTTAGTGCATAAAATAGCATTCTGCTGTTATTTAATTATCGAAATGCCTGGCAAGCTGAAATATGACCAAAATCTTCATTTATAGCTCCATTGTACAGTATTTATTTGATATCTGTAATTCTCTTCTCAATTATTAGAAAAAAGCATCAAAGTAACCTTTATTGAATGCTTAGAAAAATATTTGATAATCAAATGCTAAAATGTTATCACTTTGGGTGATGGTTTGTGCTTGGGTCTTTTTTCTTCCTTTTTGGATTTTTTTGTGTGTTTCACCAGTTTTCTCTACTTAGAGTATATTTTTTTGGACCCAGATTTCATTCCTCACTGTGTTCTTGGGAAAATTACTTAACCATCCTGGGCCTCATTCTGCTATCTCAAAGTGAAGATAACAGTATCTTCACTTAGTCTAATAGTTACCTCAAAGGGTCGTGATAACTATTAGACTAAGTCACCTAAAATGGCTGATATTTAACTGCCTTTTGACCTATAAAGATGGCAATATAAAACAGCTCAACATAATATTATTAGTATTTAACATTGCATCTGACAGATACTAAGCACTCAGGAAATATTAGCTACAGAAGTAGGTTAAGGAAATAGAGAACTTGTTCAGAAATGGAGATGATATCATATGCAATTTTTAAAGTCAGATTTATTGAGGATGAATTGCATTTAGTATATAGTTCTATACATTTTGATAAACACAGACAACTGAGCAACCACAGTCAAACTACAGAATGATTCAATCACCCAATATCTACTGCACTCCCTTGTAGTCAACTCCTCCCCTCCCACAGCCTCTAACAACCACTGATCTTTTCTTTGTCCCTATAGTATTGTCTTTATAATTATCCAGATGTGTTCATTTGCCTTTTTCCGGTGCGGACAGACACCTACTCCCTCAGAGGCAGAAGAGAAACCCCATCCTTCTGGTCAACCACTAATTCGGTTACCTCCCGGGAAGCCAGGTTTAATTAGCACTGGGGAGTGAAGGATACTGGGCTCCGGGGTGTGTAGCAAGCAGGGGTAGACATTTGCTGAGAGTTTATTTAATTCAGAGTTCACAACTCTGTGTGAATGGAGGTGAGAGTGTGATCAGGTCGACCTTTTTGGCTACTTTACCCATTATTGAACAAGGTTTTAGACTCCATGATTTTGCTGTTGATTAAAATATACACACCTGACCAGACCGGGTAGCTCAGGCCTGTAATCCCAGCACTTAGGGAGGCAAAGGCAGGCAGATTGCCTGAGCGCAGGAGTTTGAGACCAGCTGAACAACATGATGAAACCCCATCTCTACTAAAATTAGAAAAAAATGGGCGTGGTTGCATGCGCCTGTAATCCCAGCTACTCCAGAGAATTGCTTGAACCCGGAAGGCGGAGGTTGCAGTGAGCAGAGATTGTGCCACTACACTCCAGCTTAGGCAACAGAGCAAGACTCTGTCTCAAAACAAACAAGCAAACAAAAACATACACACCTGCACATCAGAGGACTCATTAGCTAAAGATCAATTTAAATTCCAGATCTTCAAATAGCATTTAACAAAGATCTGTTCTTGGTCCAGCTCTCCTTTTAGAAAAATGCCCAACTTGTGCATGTAGGCAAAGACCTCCTTTCTTAGAGGCCAGGGTACGCCTAGCAGGATCTTATTCATGTTTCATGCTCTTTGAGGTGAATTTTTCTTGCCTCTTGTCACATTTTCTTCATGGTTCTACTTTGCATGAATGTAATTTGCTACAACATCTAAATAACTAATCTTTATAATCTCGAAATCCAAATGTCTCTCCCTGTTACAAGACTTCAGTTCTCTTCCATTGTTTACAAGAGGAAATCTGGACTCCTTTGCTTTTCAGGTAAGTCCTTTATCATCTGATTCCATCTAGATTTGAACAACTCAGATAATAAGTTCTGTTTATTTGATGCAAATTGGAACCAGTATCCACCAAGTAGAGAACCTGAAACATTTACAAACATAGGTCGCGTATTAGCCATAAAACAAATTTCAACAAATTTCAAAGTGTTGGTATCACAGGCAGAGGCCGTTTCACACAATGGAAAAGTTCATAGACTTAGGAACCCACCTGCCTTTCCTTTCTTTGGCTCATCAAACTTCACCTTCCAGGTTCAGGATACCACTCTAGATGTCCTCTCACTCTAGAACAATGGTTCCCAACTTTGATTGCACATTAAAATCAGTTGGGGAGATATGAAAAATCCCAGTGCAGAGGCCTCCTCCCCGACTGATTAAACCAGAGTCTCTGCAGATGGAGCCTACGTATTTTATGAAGTTCCCCCAAGTGATTCGAATGCGCAGCCAAGCTTTAAACTACTGATCCAGAGCCATCCATTTGCATCGTAGGCTGTCTACTTTTCTCCTTGCTTTGATTTCCTGTGAAAATGCAAATATGCCCTCAGAAAGGCAAAAATGTTGTTGTCTCTCATTTACACTTTGCTTGGAAATAGGTTTTTTTTTTTAAATCAGCATAAATAATTTATTGCTGACTCTCTAATATCATATACTAGAGGCTTGGCAATTCACACAGTATTCTGGGATGGGAAAGCCAGGAGTTCCGGAATGAGATAAGAGCAAAGGATGTGAAGACAGTTGCTAAGTAGCAGACTTCATGCCTCCAGGTGACCAGCTCTTAGTCAACCAAGCTACTCTGGGCAGGAAGGAACTGGGCCAGGCCAAGAACCCGAAGCTCTCCTGTGGCCAACCCTCTGCAGTTTTCTAGCACTTTCTAGTGGTTCCTCATTCATGATGCTGTGGCATGAGGGAAGTGTGGGGAGGTAAGACGCTCTATAGCTACTGGGGTTGTGGGCTCTGACAGCTGAGCGTGGGGTCCCCAGTCTAGTCTTTGGCCTGATAGATCCAAGAGAAATTTTGCTAATGTTATAATCTTGCCGCCACAAAAGCTACTGGTTGTGTTCCTCAACTCAATAATCTTCTTGAGTAATAAGCCCTTCTGTTTGTGACATTATTGTTTACCAAACTGAAATCTGGATTTTTTACGAGATTCAGAAGAATATAATTTTGTGAACACATTATTAGCTTTTAAATTTTCTAGCTTTATTTATGTGGTGCTGTGTTAGAGTAATTGTTTGGGAATATATTCGTAATGTTAACAAGTAATTCTGAACAGACTAAACATATAATCAGCCAAAAATTTAGGGAGAAGGAGAAAATGTTATTTTAAAGGGAAAATTAATAGTACATAGTTATATATTTGTGTGCTATTAATAAAAAATAACACAAAATAAAATCCTAATAATATATACATTTGGAAGCTTTAACATTTTAGATTTTACGTGAATATCATTCACACATTAAAATTTAGAAAATGTAGAGCTTATAAACTCTCTTTTACACATATTTGTTCTGCAAACTAAATAATATTGCAAAATGAATAAATCTAATTAATTTAGATTTTGAGGATAAAATCCCATTACATCTTCTCCCCCCCATTTCCTGCTAGCTAACTTTCAAATCTGGATAGAGTGTTGTTTAAGAATAAATCAGATACATTAGACAGATTTATAGATGCTTCAGAGATTTGAAAAGCTATCAGTTCTCTAAATGACCCAATAGGTAATCTTTAGAAATAATGTGTTATTGAAGTTTACTCTTTAGATGAAGCAAGTATTGTAGGCAGAAGGAATTGTGTTTTCGGTGCCTGAAGAGGTATGAAGAGGCTTAGAATATTTATTTAATTTTTCTTTTATGTAAAAATTAATTTTCTGATTGTAGTAAGAACACTTGTGATCTACCACCTTAACAGAGTTTTAAATGTACAGCACCATGTCATCATTTATGAACACAAGGTTGTATAGCAGATCTCTAGAACGTATTTATCTCGCTTAACTGAAACTATGCCCATTGATTAGCAACTCTCTATTTCCTCTTCCCCTCATCCCCTGGCAACCACCATTCTATTCTCTGCTTCTATTCTCTTCTTCTCTTCTGCTTCTAAGAGTTGGCTATTTTACATACCTCATGTAAGTGGAATTATGGAGTATTTATCCTTCTGTGACTGGCTTATTTCCCTTAGCATAATGTCCTCCAGGTTCATCCACGTCTCACAGACTGCAGGATTCCCTTCTCAGGCTGAATTTTAATAATATTCCAGTGTATGTACATATATACCACCTTTTTCTTGTCCATTCATTTGCTGATGGATGTTTAGGCTGTTTCCACCTCCTGGCTATTGTGAACAGTGCTGTGATGAACATGGGTGTGCTCACAGAGTATTTCTGCTTTCCATCACTGAACCTGCAGTTTGGCTTCCCAAGAAAATGTGAGAGGGGAAGATGAAGAGCATTTTAAGAGGGTTTTTTTTTTCTAAGTATGATTGTTTTCTTTCAACAATATAATGTTTGCATTTTTAATTAAATCTCAATTTTGGTACATATATTCTCTTTTTTCACCAGTTTATATTTTCATTTCAATAATGCTTTATCTTTATATTTGAAGATATAGAAATTTAAATTAGAGCTAACATTTTAGCTTAAGGGTCTATTCTACTCTGAAGTTAAAAACACTTAGAAAAGTTGCCCTCTAGTGATTACTTCCCTAAAATTTTTTAAAAATTATTTTAAAATCCCAATCATTTCCCAAATGAATCTTTTATAGAAATTCAGCTTTCTTAAAAAATGGCACACCTAGGAGGAGCCACCAGGACTGGGAACTTTGCTTATCTACTCAACTTGTCATTAACATGATAAACAGTTCAAATTTGAGACCAAGCTATCAAACTTGTGAGCTAATTCTGTGGACATTCTGGAATACAGGTGACAATGTTCTTGCTATCCACATCTTCCACTTTTGTTCCTTTCTTCACTTCGAATCTGTTTTCATTTTTCTTTTTTTAATGGGAGATCTGGCTTTTATTATTACTCAAATCAGCCTTCCCAAGCATCCAGGGATGAGTTTTTAAGGATAATTCGGTGGGTGGAGGACCAGTGAGTCGGGAGTGCTGCTAATCTGTTTTCTTGACTTCAGGGATCTCATTTCCCTCCATGTAGTCCCATACTGCTTGGGAAAGCCCAGGTGTGCACACACACACCAGCATGGGTGCACACATACATGTACACATACGGGGTACACATACATACACCAGTACTTTCTTTTGCATTAGAAATAACAGTCATTATTTTGCCACCATCTGCTTTTTACCCTGATGAAAGTGGATAGCTTGAATTGTGTTGTTTTTTCAGTGAAACCCCATGATTATGAAAGAGCTTGGGACTAGAGAGTGATTAAAGCCATATTTCTCTGTTCATCAAGGAAATACAGGCTTACCTACTACATACAAGCCAACATCTCCACATTCTGAGTTTTCTTCATGGGTTTTTCCATCATCTGGACTCAGCGATCATGTTAGTCTACTCCTTCAGCTCTGACATCAGAGTTTTAATGTTAATAGCATTTCTCAAGGGTAAGTAGTTGGGACCTGGCTACAATTGAGAAGCATGTATCTGGGGCTGCCATACCCAAACACAGACACAAGAATGTCTGAGCTGAGAAGGATCCTGTGTCTACCAGTCAAGCCCAGGAAACTCATGTCAGATAGGCAATGTGACTCATCTAAAGACATATAACAAGCAATAAACAAAGATTAGAAACAGGGAACATGGAAAACAGACATACTGGATAAATTAAGAGACACTAAAGCTAGAGGAAAATGTGAATGGGCTAGCTGTTCCCAGGCGCAGCCAGAACTGAATGGTGACTCCTACCAGTTGTGGGTGTATCCTGTGTGCATTTTCCTCTCTTTAGATGGCTCAGCCATGATTCCTACCCCAAAGAATCCCCTTCTGGTATTTCACTATCTTTTGGGAGAGATCATTCATTATTCCAAAGTACAATTCTTGATTTTTCATTCTTTCCAGCTCCTGTACAAAGTGTCTGGATCAAAGCTTCACTTTTGGCCTCAAGTCTCATGTGCCATCCAAGTAGTAATCTCCTGTGCTTTTAGAGTTTAACTCTGGAAGCACTTAGCTTGTCTCTGTAATAGATGTGACTAATGGAATGATAAAGCCGACCCACATTCAGTGACTGTCAAGTGTGTGGCATGAGCAGTGCCTTGGATTATCCCATCTGATGGCCACACCCTTAAATAGTTGTTACATTCCATTGCAGGGGGGAGGAAATCAAGGCTGTTTTCTCCTCCTCCTTGATCTTTCTTCATATTGTCAGTTAATTTTAAAATAGGAATCTAAGCCACCCCCTCCTACTTTTTTGGATAAGGAATTTCCTTGGAAATTGTTCCGTTCTTATTTCCTGTCACTAACAGTGCCATCCTGACATGCCACACACCTTCTTCTCTGCCTTGACCCCTTTTCTCTCACACCCTTCCTTCCCAGGGACTGGGTACCAACCTAACCATAGCCAGCTCACCATAACATAGCTAATCCTAACTCAGCTACTTGTCACCTTCTTGACACCTACTTGGCGGCACTCACTGATCATACTGTACTTACAAATCCTTCAGTCTCCTTTGTCCTACTTCTTCCCTTAAGAAAACCACATGGACATAAAGATGGGACCAACAGATACTGGGAACTACTAGAAGTGGGAGGGAGGAAGGCGGATGTGGGCTGAAAAACTACCTATTGGGCGCTATGTTCAGTACTAGGGTGATCATCCATACCTCAGCCCTACCTCAAGCCTCAGCATCATGCAGAATATTCATGTAACAAACCTGCACGTGTACACCTGAATCTAAAATAAAAGTTGAAATTATTTTTTTTTTAAAAAGAAAAACACATAAAAAGATCAAACTCAGACTGAAAAACTGGCCTTTTGCTTCTTTTTACAGGTTTTTTTTTTGGCATCAGAAAATCTGCATTTGTTTGTGCCATTGCAGAAGAAGCCAGAAGCGGAGCCAGCATTTCTGTGCTTCCTACGCTCACCTCCCTCTAGGAGTCTTCCCTGCTCTCCCTTCTCAGGCCTCCCATTTCCGCTCTCTGGATGGACTAAATAGGGCTGGCTTGGAAGCTGTGAGTCGGCTTCCTACAGAGGCAAGGCATTGCTTTTGTTTTGCCATCTTTGTGTATGTGTATATGTGTGTGTGTGTGTGTGTGTGTGTGTGTGTGTTTGTCTGTGTGTGTGTGTGTTAAATGCTGCATTTTATTTTGTTTTGTTTTCATTTTACTTTTTTGGTTAGAGACTTGCTTTCCAACCTCAAAGTTTTTCCTGATAAACAACTTTTATGAGACTCCTTTGTGTTTAACAAGTGTCATCTGCCTGTCCTGGGAAAAGGAAAGCAGCTCTGTCATGAAAGTGGAGATCGTGAGCCCTGGGACAGAGACTGAGATGGCATTTTATCCGGCATCTTCAGTTCCCAGAGGAGAAGAGTAAGAGACAGAGTGGTTGACGGAATTGCGAAAGTCCCACTGACAATAGTGACAGAGATGGAACAAGAGTGCAGGTCTCCTGACCTCTGCTCTGTGGAGATCTCCTTGCTGCCGTGTCATTTCACGAACTAACCTTGCATTTGGAATTGTGTATGGGTCTCCAGGGAGATGCCTATTAGTATGGTATGCAGTTGCATGTGGCCACTTTGGGGGTCTCTTGTTTTTTTGTGTCCTGTGTCACGGTAGGTGGAGGTCACAGCACCCTGGAGAATCCCCAATATCTTCAAGACATGCACATGACAGGGGGTCTCCCTGTATTTTCGGGAAGATGATGGCTTCTCCATATTCCTGAAATGCAGGGAGAGACCCTGGCATGTGCACATCTATCTTTCCTGCTCACCCAATCTGGCAGCTCTAAACAGAACCATATAACTTGTGAGGTCTCCTCCCCCTTAGTAGTACTGGTCTCTAGCTCTTCATCCTCTCTTTCTCCTAAGGTGTTCAGGATCGATATCTTGTCTCTTGGTTTCTCAAATCCCATCATTCTTCCTGTCCCACCAAACACTCCACCTAGACTGCTTTATATTCTTTTAAAATTCATTCATATTTTTTTAACCCCAATAGACTCTCCTATGATTAAAGACATACGCAGTGGAAAAAACATAATGCGAATTTCCCCCATTCACCTCAGATGCCCCAGCTGTCTTCCCACAAGCTACTAACACCTGCACTGTCCAAATTTGCTAGATTCACTTTGTTCCTTGTAGCACATGAAGGTATAATTTCATTTTATTTTATTATTTTACTTTTGAGACGGAGTTTTGCTCTGTCACCAAGGCTGGAGTGCAGTGGCATAATTTCAGCTCGCTGCAAGCTCTGTCTCCTGGGTTCAAGCAATTCTCTTGCCTCAGCCTCCCAAGTAGCTAGGACTACAGCCTGCCACCATGCCCGACTAATTTTTGCATTTTTAGCAGAGACAGAGTTTCACCATGTTGGCCAGGCTGGTCTTGAACTCCTGACCTTAAATGATCCGCCTGCCTTGGCCTCCCAAAATGCTGGGAATTACAGGTGTGAGCCACCCACCGCACCCAGCCAAAACTCATTATTTTTAAACAGCTACAAAGTGCTCTATTGCATTCCACAGTTTATTTTACCAGTCTCTTCTCCAATGATGGCTACCTTTATTGCTTTCAAGGTTGTGCTATTACAAACAATCCATATTCTAGATTCTGAAATTTTTCCTTCCCAAATCACTATTAAAATCATATATTATTCTATTTGCTGTAGACCCTGGAGCTGCTGTCCTAGGTGTCAGCTAAATGAACTAAATAAATGAGTCCCCACTGTGTTAACAGCATAATATTCGTGAGTCCTTCTTCCTTTTCAGGAAACATATGTCCATTTTAAGAGGGACTACCTGGATAAAAGTTCTTAAAACATATCTCTCCCATGATTTTTGGAATACAGCTAGTGCTCAACTTACGACCACGATTGGTTCCGCCAGACTGGTCGTTAACACGATTTGGTCGTAAGTTGAGTAGGCTATATGTACAGTACTGTGAAATGATGTTATAAAAATCTTTACGTCATATTTTATCATAATTTTCTTTCATTATTGTTATACATCATAATTTTCTTTGTTCATTTTATGCCATTTGTATCATCTCTACACCATTTTGTTTCTTATTTTTACATTTGTCAGGTTTAAGTAAAACACTGCATTACCAGTACAACTGGTTTAATATTTGCAAAACATACAAAATTACAAAATATAGGTGCATACAAAAATACAAAATACAGGTGTAAAAAATACCATAGGAAACATTTTCCCAATTGCAAAACACATCAAAATATATAAACATGTACGAAACATTTTATTGGCCACTGGTGCTTGGCTGCGGATCGTTGATGTCATCATCTGAGGCAGCAGTTGGGGTTACCGGAGTTGGTTTTTTCATAAACATGGTGAGCTTTGTCTGAACTGTATGTTTCTTTTTTTCTTCATAAATTTCACAATACGGATGAAACACATTGTGCGCCATCCATTCAATCCTTGCAAATCGTTCGATGTTTGGGTCCATTGCTTCGAACTGTATAAGAAGTTTATTGGGAGGGGTTTGATGAAAAATATCCAAGACGCAAAACACAAATTGCTGTACTGAGTCTGGGATAACAGTTGAAATGGTGCACGCGGAGATGGTAGTGCTGCTGGAAGCTGGTCCGCACTGTCGTATGCCCAGCTGGGCAACATTTGTGCTGCCAGACGCGGAGCAGTCGTGGCTAGCGATTGTGGTCGTAAAGTCGAATGGTCGTAAGTTGCATAGGTCGTAAGTCGATCAATACCTGTAGAAGGACTATGTCGTAAATGAGTCATAGTTTTAACCCATAGGAGTATTTCAAATGACAGAAATTTCAAGAAGATATTTGTAAAATACTTACATTAAATGAGATATTTGGGGGCAGATAGGCTTTGTTGTAAACACATAGAGCTTCATCCAAAACAATTAATGCAAGGTGGCAATCTAGGGGGCTTATCTCAGGTGAGATGTGTAGTCCCAGCTTTAGCCCTGAGCCTCAGCTTGGCTGATGCTGGCAGAGAAGATACAGCACAGAAGCCACATCTTGTAAATCACATCTCCTCCCTATGGAGATGCAGCTGCCCATATCAAAATCAGGAGGGAGCGTCCAGTTAAAAACGCTGTGAGCACTACCTCACATTATGTATAAAAATCTATTGCAGATCTAAATGTAGAAGGTAAGCAATAAAGCTTTTCAGAAAAAAAACACGGAATAATGTTTTTGTGACCTGGGGCAAGTTGCTAGCCATAAATGAAAACATTTGATTAATCATACTACAGTAAAACTAGGGTTTTTGTTCATTAAAAGTCATCATTAAGATAGTTAAAAGACAAGATGGAGTGGGGAAAATATTACCAAGATATTCAACTACAGCAGAAAATCTCCTCTGAATTGTATCCAGAATATATGAAGAACTTTTACAAATCAGTAAGAAATAAGTAGACAACCCAATAGAAAAATGGGCAAAAGACATGAATAGGCACTTCACAAAATAGGATATACAATAACCAATAAAGAAGCAAAAAGGTGCTTGGCGTATTATCAAGGAAACACAAGTTAAAATCACAATGTGGTATTACTGACATGCACCAAAATGGCTAAAATGAAAAAGGCAAACAACATCAAGTTTTGGTATGATTTTGAATGACTAGGACTCTCATATACTTTAATGGGAGTGTAAATGAATATAGCCACTTTGGAAAATTGTTTGACAATACCTTCCAAACCTAAACATATGCCTATCATATAATCTAATAATTCTGCTCACAGGTATACACAGCAGATACACATGCACAGGCCTGCCAAAGACACATACAAAAATGATCACAGCAACATTTTTGGTTGTAGTTCCAAACTAGAAACAACCCAAATGTCTATCAGGATAGACACTTGTATAATGGATAAACACTTGTATAATGAAATACTACACAGCAATGAACATGAATAACCACACAACTTGGATGAATTCTTTCAAACATAGTGTTGAGTAAAAGAGGCATAAATAGTTACATTACTGCATGATTCCATCTATATAAAGTTTAAAACCAGGCCAAAATAATCTAGGTGCTAGAAATCAAGAAAATGGTTACCTATTTGGTTGTGGGGTAGGTTACGGTTAGTAGGAAGAATGAAAGGCTTTGGGGGTGCTGGTATTGTTTTATTTCTCGATCTGGGGGCTTATTGCCCACATTTACTTTGTCAGCCCATGTATTACATACTTAAGTATAATCACCTATAAGCAATGAGAACATAATGCGTAGCTGCAGATGGCTATGCATTATACAGTATATCATATATATGTTATCATTTGTAATACAGGGTCTTTGTCACTCAACCCAGTAGCACATTATTTGCGCTGTTATTTTGGGCTTCCTTTGTTCTGCTTTATGGAACAATTGGCCATGCAACTGTCTTCATCTCCCGACAAAGTTGTAGTCTTCTTGAGTGTAAAAAATATGGTTGCATTTTCTCTAACATATTATTTCTGTTCTTAGCACAAAGCCTTACACATAATGGGATTGAGTCTCAATGTTGGTTTTACATTGGAGAAGGGAGAGTGTTTACAAATTTTTACTGATCTACTTTTATTCGTGTATTTTAATTAAAAATAAATAGGTGGTTTGAATTCTCATCTCTCATCCTTCTTCAAAAATATATACTTCTAGAGAAGAAACATGAGTGGGGCTTTGAGGGGATGCTGGTCACATCCTATTTCTTGATCTGGGCAGTACTTAACACAAGCTATACAAGTGTGCTCACTTTGCTATAATTCATCAAGTTGTACACTTACTATTTGATACTTTTGTATGTTGTATCTTAATTAAAATGTAACATATAATACATATGTATGTATATATTTCTAGTTTGGTAAGACACTATGCTGGTGAGAGTTCATGGAATTAGGTGCATGTACTGCTTGTTGGGGAGTAAATTAGTACAACCTCCTTGGGAGGAAATTTGGCTAAATTATCAAAATTGAAAAGGCATTTACTCTTTGACCAAGCAATGGTTAGTGTAGAAATGACCCCTATAGTCTATTATAACATGTGCAACCTATTACATATTCAGTGTCCTTCATGCCATGCTGTTTATAATAACTAGAAACAACAGGAGAAAGAACAAATAAACTACACATCACACAATTGAATATTATTCAGCAGTTAGTAAGAAGGAGGCAGATCTGTATCTGGTGATTTGAAAGGATCATCAGGTTAACAAGTGCATAGAAGGTGCTCTTCGTTGTGTGAACTATATGTGTATATAATTAGCTTGTCCATTGATAGACTGTTTCTACAAGGATATCCAAGAAACTGGTGATGGTAGAAGGGAGAAAAGCAATTTTTCACTATACACTGCCTGATCCACATTTCAAATTTTACAGGTACATATAACCAATTTAGAAAAGCAAATCAAAAGATGATTCTTGGCTGCTGTCTCTTTGTCATTCCCATTTAGAGTCTTAATAAACATTCTATAATTGATAAGTTTGCCTTTCCTTTCTTCTAACAGCCTCCAAATCTATTTCATGCAGCAAAGGTCAGATTCCTCTTCCATGATAATGAGCAAAGTAGGCAGGTCACTCTTCTGTGGGCGACCTTATTAATTGAGTTTAGACCTCCAGTGAATTTGAACAGATTTTTTTTTTAATGAAACATTCGAAGCCTCTTGGTCCCTCTTTTGTTCCCCTCCTCTCAGAAAGCCAGAAGTGAGTGAAAGACATGTGTTCTATTTGTCTTTAGTCAGATTTACCAATGCCATAGTTGGTTGTCAAACTGGAAGGAGAGGGGAACTTGGAGGATGTGATTTGAACTGCAAAGGATGGGAATAAGCTATGTGTAACACGTGCCCTACATTTGAAACAGATTTTGTGAAATAAGGTATTATCCCAATGTCCTGATGATCTGAAGTGTTTGTAGGCCCTCAGAGGTAAAATACAACAACATAATCTAATGCCCCCAAGGAAGAAACATGAGGGGCCTCTGAAGAAACTGAGCCTGTTTCTCAAATCACTTATGATCATTTGCAAAAAACGGAAGGGAGGCCAAGTGCCAGGGATGCCGAGGTGGTGTGGCACATGTGGAAGACATGAGCAAGAACACTGAAGCCCAGGCTTGCAACATTTACAATGGACAATTTGCACGGGTCTTTTAAAAGGCACATTCAGAGTAAATGTAGCTTAGATTAGATGGTGCTGTTTTATCAGCTAATAAAGAGAAAGCAAAACCTGGAATTTACTGATTGTTTCATCCAGCCCCTTCATTTTTACCAAGGCACACTATACGCAGAGCCTAGGATTAAACACCCACATCTCCTGATCCTCTTGGTCCACTGGTAGTTTTTTTTTTTTTTTTTTTTTGAGATGGAGTGTCACAGTGTCACCCAGGCTGAAGTGCAGTGGCGCGATCTTGGCTGGCAGCAACCTCTGCCTCCCAGGTTCAAGGGATTCTCCTGCCTCAGCCTCCAAAGTAGCTGGGATTACAGGTGCCTGTTGCCATGCCCGGCTAACACTGCTGTGTTTTCTTTCCCCCTTGTCCACTCAAAAGCCTGAAGGCTGGAATCAGACCCCTTGGATTCAAGTGCCTTTCTGCCTCTTGGGAGCAGCATGACTTTGGGCAAGTTTCTTAACCTTTCCATGCTTCCGCTTCCTCGCTTGTAAAAGGCAAGAATAGTAATAACAGTATCTTTCTGGTATGGTTGTTACTGGGATTAAAATGCACTTCAAAGAGGTTCTGGCACATAGAAGGCATTAAATAAATGGTAGCCATAATATCAACGATTAATATTACTTCTAGTTTCTGTATCACAGAGAATCATTTTTAAGTAGGAAAGCCTGCATGGGAGATATCTGCAGTGCAACACTTGTTTGATTCTGGGAGCCACCTTCAGTCTGAGATAAGAAATCACTTTTGCATAAAGAAGGGACTCTGGCGCTGGAGGAGCTCTCTAACACAGACGGAGTTCAAAGGGAGGTGGCATGACCCGCCACTGATGCTGAAAGCAGACTGTGTGGAGTGGAGGCAGGTCCTAGATGACCTTCAGGGGTCCTGGTAGTCCTAAAGGGTCTGTGATTTTTGGGACCTTTGAGACTAGCAGCCCTGGGGGCAATCACTTTGCCTAGCTTAGCAGCCGGCTTCATGGTCACCTTGGAAGTGAAGAGCATAGGTCTGTCTGAACTTTGCTCCAGTTCTGTGTAAGAGGACAAGCTCCGGTGTCACAGCTAAGACTTCCAAATACTGAGGTTGGAGGGGACTTTGAATTTATTTATGAACAGACAGTTGTACACTTGAAAATGCCAACAGATAAGGGAACATACTGAGCTTCGCTAACTAACAAGATTGAGCTCATTACAAACTCTCCAGCCAGGGAATATTTCATTCTTAAAAAGAGGAGTAGAAATCCTGTGTGTGTGTTTGGGGGGTTGGGGAGGGGAGAAGAATATATCAGTCAACATCGTTTCCTCCCGCGCTCCCAAACATAGGCTAACTGTGAAGAGCCAGGACGCCCACCGAGTCCTGGCAGCGCTCCTAGGTGGGGCGGGGGTGGGCGCGGTCCTCTCGCTGGTGCCTGCAGACTTCCTCTGCAGGGCATTTCCTAGTGCCTTTGATCTTTCCCCACGAACTGGCCAGGACCGTGTTTGCCTCTAAGTTTATTCCTTCTTGGTTTATTTATTGTATTTGCTTTCTCTTCTTGCTGGTTTGGAGGTCAGAACGCCAGTGTGCAACGGGACGTGAGTCCCAGGGTCTCCCCTCTCCAGGCACTGCCGAGAAATCTGGCAAAAGGTACATTTTACTGAGTCCTGGGGAAGCAAATTCAGAGGAGAAAGAGTCTTTCCCCACTCAGGGAGCCAATCCAGGAAGCCGGATCCTGGAATCAGAGGCTAGGATCCGGCCCCGACCCCCTGCCCCAGCCCCAGCCCTGTAGGCGGGCGCCCCCAGGGGATCCTCTCGGTCCCCCCCCCCTCCCGGGGGCTAGTGCTCGCGTCCCTCCGCGAGACGCCAGGCTTAACTTGAAGTTTCATCTCCTCCCCAGGAGGGTCTCAAGTTGCCTTCCTCTGCCGGGAAGGGCCCCCACTCCCCTGCGCCGGGCCGTAATCCCCACCCGGCGTCCCAGTCTGAGCGGCCCGGCCTCAGCTCTCCATCTGCGCGCCTTAAATCCCATTTATCTTCTTAGCGCCTCAGACCCGGCCGACCCCGCCCATCTTCCTCTCACCCCCACCCCACTTGCAAATCACAGACCCCCGTCTACCCCCCCGTATCCCCCAAGTGCGCAGGATCAACGATAGCAACCTTCGAGGTGTTAGAAAAAGTCGCCAGGCTGGGTAAAAGCGACCTAGAGGGGCGCGGCCGGAGGAGGGCCCAGCCGGGGTGGGGAGCGCCCCAAGATTTCAGGGTGAGGACCACGGAGGGTCCTGAACCCGCAGTCGCCTAACTCCTGCCCTGCGTCTCCAGTGCTTGAAGTCGGTCCCTCTCAGGTCCCCAATCTAGGTCAGCAGCGCGGAAGGGCTGAGCTGGGGGTCGCTAGAGAGGGTGAGGGGCGGGCTGTCTGCTTCCGAGGTGGGCGAGGAGTGAGGATTTCAGGGCCTGCCCCTCTCACTTCCACTCGATTGTAATTTCATCCCACGGCCCGTCGAGCTTCCCTCCCTTCCGCAGCCAGTCAGTCCCTCCCGTCAGCCTCCTTCGTCGCCCCCGCCCCCGCGAAAAGCCCTGCCGCTTGCAGCCGGCTCCACTCCCGCAAGCCGACCTCCCGGCTGCAGTCCTGCCTCCTGGAACCCCCTCGCGCCCGGTTCCGGGCCCAGCCCCTGCAGCCGCCCACCTCCTCACTCCCGCCCGGGGATCCGCTGGGACCCGCGTCCCCCACGCCCCCGCCCCGGGAGAAGCCCTTTCCCTGTGCGCCCGGGACTTGGTGAAACTTTGCAGGCGCTGGCGGCGAAATGGATTTAACCCGAGGCGTCTTGCTCCGGCTCCTGCTCCTGGCTTCCAGCCTCCCACCCGGCACGCTGTCGCTCCGAGCCGCTCTCCGAAAACCAGGTAAGGCGCTCCTCCGCCCGGAGCCACCACGCCCCGAGCGCCCCTGCGGGGCTCCGGGGCCAGGACGCTGAGCGGGGCCGCGCACCGCCTCCCTCTCCCCAACCGGCGTCGGCTTCACTCGCTTCAGCTCTGCCCGGAGCTGGGAAAAGACGCGAACCTCGCCCTCTCCCGCTCCCGGGCGGCTCTAGGGGTATTTGTTTGTTAAAATAATGATCAGTTTTCCAGACACAGTAGAGGTGGTGGTCCCGTGTTTGATCGCAGAGAGCTGAGATTTGGGACAACGGTCGTGCTGTCTCAATTGCAGAGGATGGCAACAGTGCAGAGGAGTCAAACCAGCCCCTCCTGTGTCTCCAAATGTCTTTCTGAATTCATATCGTCCAGAGCCCAGCCATTTCCTGTTAAGTGTCTGAAGGGTTGCCTGGAGCCCCTCTGCCCACGCGCTATGCAGGGATGTGGACGCTGCACTTAGCATCCTCTTCTACTCTGGGGCCGTTTGTTCAGAAGGAAGCACCCAGTGGGTTAATTTTACCGTGTTTTGAACTCCTGTCTTTGCTCTGCTATTTAAACAAAGATATGTGCGTTGCAGCCTGTTATTGGGGATTGGGGAGAACATGAAACCACAGTAACTTGTATTTCCTCAAGCTGCATATAGGTAAAAAGTCTTTGTGCATTTTGGTCTACTTTGATTTGGCCTATGTTGTGAGATTATTCAAAGTAGAACATTCTAAACAATGAAGTTCTAAACATTGTTTCCCAAATAACGATTTTTATTCTTTTTCTTTTTTTGCTGGGGAACATATTTAGAATTCTGAAAAATCTGTTTTTTCTTAGCTTACTTTGTAAGGGAGGCTGTCTTATGGGATTAATTATATCTTATGAACAATGGAAAACAATATAACTTTATGTGAATGCAGTCTGCAAAACCTCCCGGAAAGTGCAGTTTGTCTTCACAAACGTTTCTCTAAGAAAGAGGCAAAGCTAGGAAAATTTATCAGACGGCAAAGAAAATCGTCTTAGCGGGATCCCATGTGGATACTTAAATATTTTGGCATTGAAACCATCTGGAAACAGGACTTGTTGCTTTTCGGCTCTGGGAACGCCCTCAGTCTATGAGCCATATCTCTTATTACCAGCACTTGTTAACCTGCCTTGAAATCTAAGGTCATTATCATAATCTACACCATATTTAAATTATGAGCCATTTCGTTTATGAGCTCTTCATTTTGGAGATAATAGCTTCAGTCCAAGGTAATATTAAATTGTTTCTCTTCCTGCCTGCACGCACGCGCGCGCGCACGCACACACACACACACACACACACACACACACACACACACAACACACTCCTTCAAGGATTTGAGGATAGGGCTTCTAACTTTCCTCTTTAAGATACACACATCACAGTCAATTGCATTTTGCAGATTTATTCACATGAAATAATCGATTAATTGTCACAATTTTTAAACAAATCATAGTTATATGTATAGTTTCAAAGCATGAACAGTGTATGCAATGCTTTTTTAAGGATATGTTTTAATCCACTTAAAGGCAATTTTTAAAAAGTATTTTATAAAAGCCTGCTGTATAAAACTGCTCATATGGGTCACCATATTTTCTTTCTTATTTTTTGTTGTTTCTCCCCTAAAAAGATTTTCTACCTGGTTCACTCAGACTCATTCTGATATTCATGCCAGGAATATGCCATGTTGGCCTCTTTGGTTTTATTTGAAGCATAGATAGGGTTTTGATAGTGGAAACACCACCTTTTAAATTACATCAAATTTGAGGTAGGAGAAGTGAATAGACTAGGTTCGACCTAGATGAGTTTTTTATTTTTTTATTTTTTTTATTACTTTATAATTTTATCCAGACACTGGCTTTCAGGTTGGAAAGCTTCTCAGATTAAAATGACAGCTACTTCATAAACTTCAGGGGAAATTTCCCTCCTGGACTCATTTACATCCCTTGGAAAGACTGGTTTTTGATCCGGAAAATTGGTCCAGATTAAAAAACTGAATGTGTCCTGCTTGGCTCTGATGTGAGCAGCAACCAGCTAATTTATAATCTTCCCCAGATGCTAGCAAATCCTGCTAGTACCCATATGGGAGTTTCTTTGTACCTTGTTTCCTCAATAGAAATTGGTTCATATACAGTACTTTGAAGGTATCATGGCCACTTTGCAAGCACACTGGAGCGGTTCTGTTTTATTTGGATAACCCTCCCTGTCTCTTCATACCCCTAAATCTACTTTTGATAAGTACAGCTTTGTTGGAGAAGTCTTGGATTCAAAATCAACCTGAAAATTCCCCATTCCCACCTACCTCTGATGAGAAAAAACCAAGTAGGAGTTTCAAGTTTGAGTCTAGTTTGTGTTCAACACAAGCAACCTTTCCCTTCACCCAAAGATAGCTCATCTGTTGACAGTGAACATTAATAAAGAAACTTCTGCATTTGCCAGGACTCACGAGAAATGACAGTTTTCAAATTAAGTTAAATTAAGTCATAGTAACTAACACAAAGTGCTTGCCACACTGTTCTAAAATCTGGACGGACTCACAGTGATTTATTTAATCAACCCAATGGCCCCGGGAGATGACTATTACCATCCCTGTTTTACTGAAGGAGAAATCGTGGATTAGAGAGGTTGCATGTCTCACCCAAGGTCACACAACTACTAAACGGTGGAATGGAAATTTAAGCTCTGATATTCAGGACCAAAAACTGAGTTCAGAACACGCTGTTTGCAGAGGTAAGTAGCATGTTTTGTAAGGTGTCCTCCTGGAGGCTGAAGAGTGGATGGAGCTCCCGTGGGTCAGATTGGAGGCTAGGTGGAGGCTGCTGTTTTGTGTGGCGACCCTGAGTTGCTCTTAAACATTTCTAAATGGGATATGCCCAAGCCTCCTAAGACAATAGAGTGCATATGATACTGAAAGAGTTTAGAAGCTACTGTCTACGGGCCTCATTTATAAGAATCACGGGCTGTAGCCTTACGGAGTGATGATGAACTGCTTGCTTCTCTTGTTGAACTCCTGGGGATTAAGGCTTGTGAGGGTCAGAGGGTCCACTTGAGTACCTGAAGGTAGAAAAAGGAGCCTCTGAAGAATGGGAGGGTTTAGGGCCCTTTCCTTTTCCCAGGCCCTCACCGTGTGAAAACACAATGTGTTGGATAGCCTTCGTTCCTTTAGAGACTCCAAATTAGACTCACAGGCCTGGAAGGAAGTGAAAAACCCTCATTTTGCAGCTGGGCATGGCTCTTGCCTGTAATCACAGCAGTTTGGGAGGCTGAGGCGGGTGGATCAGAGGTTGTGAGTTCGAGACTGGCCTGACCAATATGGAAAAACCCTGTCTCTACTAAAAAAATACAGAATTAGGCAGGTCTGGTGGCACATGCCTATAATCCCAGCTACTCGGGAGGCTGAGGCAGGAGAATCACTTGAGCCCAGGAGGTGGAGGTTGTGGTGAGCCAAGATCATGCCATTGCACTCCAGCCTGGGCAACAAGAGTGAAACTCTGTCTCAAAAAACAAGCAACCCTCATTTTGCAATGAGGCTGAGGGTGACTCAGTGACTTGCCCAGGTTAACATCAGAAGCTGAGCTGGAACTAGCACCCAGACCTCCCACCCTCCTGAGGGATCTCTAGCCTGTGCTTGTCCCATCACCTGAGTCTCACCAGAAAGTGCAGGACTGCCTTGCTTCTGTGGTAGGGCAGGAAGAAGGGAGGGGGAAGTCCAGACCACTGCTGGAACCAGCATGCAACAAGTCACTTCATTCCCACAGGCATATTGCTAACTCTTGTCCTTATTATCATCTTAAAGTCAGATTTATTGAGGTACAATTTATATACAATAAAGCTCATCAAGTATACAGTTTGATGAGCCCTAACAAACATATACAGTAATGTAATCACTACTGTAATAGAAATATATAAAACATTTCCATCTTCCTAAAATATTCCCTTGTGTCCCTTTGTAGAAAAATGACTCCTTCCCAGCCCCTGGTAACCACTGATCTAACTTCTATCCCTGTAGTTGTGCCTCTTCCAAAATGTCATATTTTGTGTTCACCTTCTATCAACTTAGCATAATGCTTTTAAGATTCATCCATGTTGGCCGGGTATGGTGACTTACGCCTGTTATCCCAGCATTTTGGGAGGGCAAGGTGGGTAGATCATAAGGTCAGGAGATTGAGACCATCCTGGCCAACATGGTGAAATCCCGTCTCTACTAAAATACCAAAAACTAGCCGGACGTGGTGGTGCGCGCCTGTAGTTCTAGCTACTCGGGAAGCTGAGGCAGGAGAATCGCTTGAACCCAGGAGGCGGAGGTTGCAGTGAGCCAGAATTGCGCCTCTGCATTCCCAAGACTCGGTCAAAAAAAAAAAAAAAAAAAGAATCCATCCATGTTGTTGCATATATTGGAAGTTTGTTCCTTTCTTATTGTTGAGTAGTGGTGCATTGTATGGACCATAGATTATCAGTTTGTTTAACCGTTTGCTAGTTAGTGGACTTTTAAGTTCTTTTCAGTTTTAGGCTATTATGAATAAAGTTTCTAGACATGTGTACATGTAAGTCTTTGGAAGATGTGTGTTTCCGTTTTTCTTGGTAAACAGAAGGAGTAAGATCACTGCATCACATGGCAGTTGTGTGTTGAACTTGATAAGAAATCAAACTGTTTTCCAAATAGGCTGTACCATGTTACATTCCTACCAGCAAGATACGAATGTTCTAGCTGCTCCTATTCCTCTACAACACTTGGTAGACTTGGTTTTTTGGTTTTGTTTGTTTTAGCAATTCTATTATAATAAGCATGTAATAATATGTCATCACAGTTTTAGTTTGCTTTTCTCTAATGACTAATTATATTGAACATTTAAAAAATGCATTTATTTGCCATCTTTTCTTTGGTGAAATATTTGTTTAAATCTTTGGCTGATTTTTAAAATTTGGAATGTTTGCCAGGCGTGGTGGCCCATGCCTGAAATCCTAGCATTTTGGGAGGCCAAGGTGGGCAGATCATTTGAGGCCGGGAGTTTGAGACCAGCCTGGCCAACATGGCGAAAACCCAGCTCTACAAAAAATTACAAAAATTAGCTGGGCTTCGTGGTGCATGCCCAGCTACTTGGGAGGCTGAGGCACAAGAAGCACTTGACCCTCGGAGACGGATGTTACTGTGAGCCAGGATTGCACCACTGCACTCCAGCATGGGTGACAGAGGAAGACTCTGTCTCAGAAAAAAAAAAAAAGAAAGAAAGAAAGAAAAAAAAAAGGGATATTTACTTTTTTATGATTGAATTTTGAGTATTCTTTGTATATTCTGGATGCAAGTCCTTTATTAGATATGTGTTTTGTAAATCTCAGCTTCTAGCATGTGGCTTGTCATTTTCTTAATGGTATCTTTCAAAAAGCAGAAGATTTATGTTTTGATAAGGTCAATTTATCATTTTTTAAATGGCTTATGCTGTTTTTTGAAAGCTTAACCTGTGGCTGCAAAGATGTTTCCCTATGTTTTATTGCAGAAGTTTTTTAGGTGTTACATTTAGGTCTATAATTCATTTTGAGTTAATTTTGCATGAGGTGTGAGACATAAGTCAAGATTTATTTGCTTTTGTATGGATACATTGGCCTTGTTTTCTAAGCACTCTTATGCTTGGTGGTGGTAGGTGGTATGTCAGAGCAAAGGGATCTCCGGCTTGGAAAGTTTGCTGTAGCTCTCAACCCACAGTGGCTGGCGCCGTTAAGACGTCCTCATTTCTATGCAGTAGATAAGGTATAGATCTTTTGTCCCTCTACAAGGTTCTGTCACTGAAGTCAGACTTAGGGCTGACTGCTGTGGCATGTCTGGGAAGGGTTCCTGGGGTAAAGACCAGCGCTCCCAGGCCTAGAGCCTGGGGTTGCTCTTTGTTTATTTAGACAAGACTCCTGACATTTACTAACTCTCTGGCATGAGGGGCTGGAGAACTGCACATGGGTCCTGCCTTTCCTCTTGCTTGTCCTGTTTGCCTGAGGTCCCAGGGTCAGTGGGAGAAGGTCAAATCAGCATTCAGGCTTCAAGGTTTTCCCTGGAGGATCTGGGCATCCACAAGCATCCTTACCAAGATGTAGCTCTCTCATCTTTTTCTTTCTGCTTTCTCAATATTTCTCTAGTGGCATAATCCAACTAAAATTAAGATGTAGGGAAAGTCAGGAAGCAAAAATAAAAGGCTGAAAGAGGAGAGTTAGCCTGCAGGCAATACACCTTGTTGGTTGCTGGTAGAGAAATGTGCATCTCTAGGGGGATTCTGCTGCTGCTTGTGTGAGGCTGAGTGGCTAAGGGGCAGGCGCCGGGGATCAGGGGTCATCCTGGTCTACTTTCCCAGTGCCACCTTGATCGACCTGGAATTCACAAGAGACTGGTTACTTTCTCTCTTATAACTCTCATCCATGCCCTCTTCCCAAAGCAGGGCATTTGGGGAAGATTGCCTCATCCGTATGTCCCTTCCTGTCCCACTGTACTCCATATCACAGTGCTAATTCAGGCTGTCTGATTTTTAGGGAAAACTGTAGCTCACAAAGGCCATGGGGCACTAGAAGCTAGGTGCTAGGGACCTAGCACACGCTTCCCCAGCACCCAACTCCTAATGTCCATGCAATTCAGGCACCGTGACAGAAATGTTTTCCTCTGATTCTTCACTCCATCAGTCTGCCTTCCCTCCTATTGGTTTCAACGTCGTCGTATCTAATCCCTATAAGGAAGCACATCTCTCTCTGATTCCATCTCTCTTTGTTAGTCTCTCCCTTTCCATTAATTCTCTGTGAGGTAAAGGGACGGAGAAGTCAAGGTCAGGAGTAAGTGCAGTTTAACGTGAGGCAGGGCTTGATTTTTGAATTCTTTCTCAGGGAAGAGTGGCTTGGCCAGAAAGGAGCTGAGTGGTGCTTTTTGTTTTTCTTACCCAGAGCTGAGGGCTTTAATAACCTTAGCATTCTTTGGGGAATAGTTGTCCATCTGTTCATGGTTTACTACAGCCCAAAAGTGGCCTAGTAATTTTGGCTGGATTTCTGGAAGACTGGGATCAGCATCCCAGCTGAGGTGGGACCCCAGCTTGTCCAGGAATATCCTGTGGCTACCTCATGTTCTCCTGCCTCATGCCCTGGGCAGGCAGGATGGTAGCGTTTCCCAGCTGACTGGACGATGTGGGGTCTTGATTGCAGCAGAGAATCTTTTGCGCTGCTCAAGGCCCGTGTGTCTTGCCTTTGTTTTTGCATGTCAAGCTGCACGTCTTAGGGATGCATCTGCAGTTTCAGGTACAGAAAAAGGGAAAAGGTGAGGAGATATGGCAGAACCAAAGTGGCAGCTTTTAGGGGAAATCCTCCAAACTCATCTTTGGTTTCACTGATTGTGGACCTCCCTTTCGAGGAAGGACCCCAGGGTGTAGTTTCAGCCTCCTGAAATGAACAGGTGGACGTTTGCTTCCTTGCAGGACCCCTCATAGGTTTCTCATGTAGGTGAGTCAAAACACATTTCTGCCAGCAGAGGGCGCACGTTCCAGAGCTGGCTCTGCGCGGGTCTCCGCCCTCAGCAGGTAATTCAGCCTTAAGTGAATTGAATTTTTAGAGTGCAACCCAGGCACCTGCCTTTTTAAACAAGAACCTCAGATGATTTGATGCACACTTGAGACATGCCAAAACAGAGTTTGGACTCTCCCACTGCCTCCCTCTCCCTGGTACCTCCACCCAGGTACTCTGTGTTAACTGACTGTCTCCACTTCGTACCTCCATGCCCAGCTGTGGCTGATGGTGATGACACATTGCTCTGGGCATCTGCATTTTAACCAGAACAAACCTGTTCTTAGGCTCTCAGTTGACGGCTCAAAGATGGAAACCTTGCAGTGGCGTTAACAAAAAGGCACGCTGTTCTCTATGTAACCGACGTTTCCCCTCCTTATCTCCCCTCACCCCCAATCCCAAGCTTTCTTTCAGCCTTCAAAGCTAGTTTCTCCTGGCAGAGCAGGAAGACTTGGGTGAGAGCACATATTTTGATATTCCACAGATTTGGGTTCAAGTTCTGACACTGTGCCGCTCATGGTGACAGTGGGCCAGTTATATACGCTCTGCAATCCTCAGTTTCCTCATATGTAAAAATAGGATAAAGAAAGACTCTGCCATATAGTGTTCCAGGGAAGATCCAATAAGGTAATGCATGTACCAGGGCATTAAAACTGATTAGAAGACTGACATTTGACGGCAATGTTTAAGAAATTGGGATTGTTTAATCTGGACAAGGAAGAAAAACCTGAAAGAATTTCTATGTTTCTATGCATCAGAAGTCATAAACACAGGCACTTATGATTTTATGTACTTTTATTCCTTTCTGTATGTATTAAGGTATGGCTACATGTGATGTGTTTTGTATTGAATTGTAAAATTTTTCAGATAAATGAATTCACAAATCAGAAAGACTCTCTGGTCAATCACATGCCTTGATTTTTGGTTTGGAAAATGAGGAGGATTTTTGTCTGGTAATTGTCTTGGGGAAAGTTTTGCAGGATGTGGTAAGGGAGCAGTAGTCCCTAAAACAGAATTATTCAAACTGATATGTTACTGGGAGTCAGTGAAAGTCTCTATAAAGCTGGAGAGCTAAGAAATGGTCCAGGTTTTGCTCATTGCTAAGTTGATTGGAGTAATTCAGGAGTCACTGTTAGGGCATGGAAAGATGGACCAGGCTCAGTCCATTTCCTATTGATGTTTCCTCAGCTGGAAAAAAATCCACTTATCCAAGATAACCTCACTATTTTATTTTAAGCATCAAAGGAAATAAAGCAGACTAGGGCTTTGAAAGAGCTGAAGTGGGGCTGGGCACAGTGGCTCAAGCCTGTAATCCCAGCACTTTGGGAGGCCGACGTGGTCGGATCACGAGGTCAAGAGATTGAGACCATCCTGGCCAACATCCCCATCTCTACTAAAAATACAAAAATAAAATTAGCTGGGCATGGTGGTGTGCGCCTGTAGTCCAGCTACCCGGGAGGCTGAGGCAGGAGAATTGCTTGAACCCAGGAGGCAGAGGTTGCAGTGAGCCGGAGATCGCACCATTGCACTCCAGCCTGGCACCTGGCGACAGAGCAAGACTCTGTCTCAAAAAAAGGAAAAATAAATAAATAAAAATAAATGAAAGAGCTGAAGTGCTACCTAAGGACAGTATATGATCTAACAATAGTCATAGTAATTATTATTTTCACCAACTAGACGGAGCAAGGATATACTTCCCAGTGCTTTGATCTTATTTCCAGTATCCCCCTTCTCTGTTCCCCTAAAGACACTTGACAATTCTTTCTTGTCTGACTCTGCAAGTCCTGAGCAATTTAAATTTTAACACTTGTGTTTGCTGACAGGGCACCCAAAATCCTGAATCAGATTTAATGCAATGTTAGTGCTATTTATTTTTCTTGGTGCAATAAGTTTATATTAGCCATTTAGTGGTTTACATTGTGCAAAAGGAGTTGTATCAGCAGGCACTTTTCTGTAACATCTGGGCACTTGGAAACATAATACTTAAATACAACCTGAGTTTAAAGCCTTCCGTGGACAGATGGCTAATTTTATTGATCTAATCTCTCAGTTAGGAATAGATCCCATGATCCTTTGCTCGTAATTCTTGGAGTGAGGAGAGAAATGAATACAATGGGTGATGGCTGTGAATTAGGCAACTGTTATATTGTCTGTGATTTATTTTTAAAATGCTTCAATATGAACAGTGACTGTATGAATTACTTTAATCTCTACCCTAGGGGAGCTTAGTTAACACTTGAAGTAATCCAGGCTAGAAGGCACCATTCTGGCATAAGAATTTACATCTATTTTCATCTCTTGGTGATTGTGCCGTGCCAGTGGTTAAATATTTGGACCTTCACTTCTGTCTTAGGCAGGAATCCAGACTGGTTAGTTATTATTTTAAGAACTTTACTATGAAGTTGAAAGTGGCAGCAAAAATACTTAGAACCATGTTATCAGATATTCATACTAGCGGGTTTGTTAATTAGCATAAACGATGTTAGATGCAATGTTTTTATTTGTGAAGTATGTGATTAGCTAGAAAGATTATTCGTGTTTCTCTATTTTTATGTGGACAGAGTAAGAATCTAGCAACTCTAGAAATCAAGCTACTTTGCAGTGGCTGAATACGGCTAGAGCTCCATTCATTTCTGTGTTTCCCTCACACAACAGGAGACTCATTTGCCTGCCCCCTCAGCAAGATGGTTTGCTGATTTTGCCATTAGAATATTGACGTATCTCCCTCAGCAGATACAAGCAGGTGCTTGTATTAATTAGGATAATTAGCGTTACCTATTGTAACAAACAAATCCAAATCTTGGTGGCTTGACACAAAATTTATTTTTTGCACTTAGTCTAAGCCCAAAGTGGATGTTCATTTCCAGGCAGCTCTCCTCAGCCATCTTCCTCCAAATGGTGACTTGAAGACTTGAATCATTCTGTCTTTAATACCACCATCTTATAATGCAAAAATGGTCTTCAAAATGGACCTCCAGGGTGGGAGGTAAAGAAAAAGAAGGCTTGTGAGAGATTTTCTGTGCCAAATCAGAACATAGTTACGTTGCCCCAACCCAACTGTAACATTTCTGGAAAATGTGGTTTAGTAGTGTGCACAGGAAGAAAAAGAACCAGATATGGTGGATTGTCTCTGATGCGTGCTTTGGAGTTCCTGAAAGGACAAAGAGGAGATATCACCAAATTTACAACAGCAGGTTGTATAATTTTTGTGGCTTCTTGCCCATGGATATTTGTATACATGGCAGAATTTGACTCGGAATTTGCTTTTGTTGTAGTCTACTACCTGGTTGAAAAGCAAATAGTTACCATCTATTTTTACTTGCTGGAGGCCACTACAATTTAAAAAAGAATCTAAAAACTAAGCAGTCGAATTAATTTAGGACAGTTTGCAATAAGGTTCAAAAATATGTATATAGGTAAGTGCATATGTGCTATATGTTACTATATATTTCCTACATTTTACAAAAGCAAAATTAATCCCTTTAAAAAAAAGTTGGCCAGGCACAGTGTCTCGCACCTGTAATCCTAACAGTTTGGGAGGCTGAGGTGGTGGGTGGATCGCTTGAACCCAGAAGTTTGAGACCAACCTGGTCAACATGGCGAAACCCCATCTCTACTAAAATACAAAAAATTAGCCAGGCATGGTGGTGTGCACACTTATAGTGCCAGCTACTCAGAAGGGTGAGGTGAGAGGATCACCTGAGCTCAGGAAGGGAGTGAGACCCTGTTTTAACAATAACAACAACAACAACAACAAAAAACAACAAAACAACCAAAAACATCACTACCCAGGGATCAAATAGAGTGAGTTTCTAGGTATATCAACTAGATCTCTAGTCCCTCCCACCCCCAGTTTTCTGGAAACTCCTTCTGTTTGCGTCCCAGAACAAAAAGGACTGACTAGTCATGGTAGAATATTCAGTGAGAGTTGCTTCTTACGTTATCAAAATCTTTTTTTTAGACACCACAGCCTTCTTTGATGAAGATGAAGATGGTGTAGGCTTGTCTCAATAAAGACAAATTGATACATTTGGTTGAACCACTGCACTTTTCAAAGCACTTCTAAAAATGATCTCATTTGATCTTTGTAATCCTTGCCCTATCGGGAAGTCAGGGCAGTTGACTTAACAAAAAGGAAACAGGAATAGCCAGGACATGAACCTAGATCATTCAGCCTCTAGCCCTTCTTGCTTCCCATCAACCCAGAGGTGCTTCTGGAGCTAATTGGATAGAATATGTGATTGTTGCTATGTGCTTGAGTCTAGCTCTGCAGCCAGGAGGGACCTCGTCAAGAAGACACGCTCTTCACCCAGGCTTCACTTAGAAAGATTCCGAGTGTGTCATGGGACACTCTGTAGAGTGACCTGGGACAGCCTTCAGTCATGCTCCTTACTGGTTGGTATGTGGAGAAAGTGGCTCGTTTTACAAACTACTTGACGACAACAGGTCTGCTTGCAACTGAGAAGGAGCTGTAGCAGCTTGAGGGTATCCTCAAAATCTTCTCAGATATCTTCTGTGGAAAACGCTTTTGGGATCTCAAGGACCACCCAGACGGTGCAGCCTAGCTCTGAAGCTTTCCATCCCTCCACGATTTAGCCATCCTCTTTAGTAGCAAATGATACTTGTTAGACTTTCAATATGGCATATTTCAAGGTTTGTCATTCCAGTCTCAAGGCTTCTGTTAGTTTCTCAAACATCTCTTTGATGTTCCGGGATTTCCTAATTGGTGTAGTTAAATAAACCATTAGTTGAGAAAAAAAGAAGCATTTGCTTGATAGCTGTTTTAAAGTAATTGACAAGCTTGGTCACAGCCTACACCCTTCACATCCCTTCAGCTTGGAGGAACTGAAGTAAGACTCCAGTCAAACAGACCTGGGTTTAAACTCTAGCTATAAAATGTGTTGCTGTCTGATTCCAGATAGAATAGTGTCTTTATGCCTTATATATTTCATCTGAAATTTAAGGTTCATAATACCTATGGCAAAAGTTTTGTGTGATAAATAAATGAGAAACTACGATGACCAAAGATGTACCTACAAAGTACCTAAACATTTGGTACATGATGGGCACTCCAATGTTAGTGCACATTAGTTAGATTCATTGTGGTTTATGGAGTTTATATGGTGGTAGAGACATTAGCTTTTCTCTATTTAATGTAACCCCAAATATTGACAACATTGCCATAAATGTATAATTGAGCTAGGCATCCACGAAAGTGGAAATGAAAAGAATTTCATTTCCTTAATTTCATATTATGAATTATTAGAGTTTATTTCCTCAAATAATGATGTTTGGTGTTTATATTAGTTATAAAGTTATTGATATTGATGAAAGAGTTGGAGTTAGCTTTGAGTTTAATAAAAACACTCAACATTCATTTTGGACTTTGTACAAGTTCAGGAAGAAAGGATCAGGCCACTGTAGTAGTCATGGATTTTCAGGCATCAACTGCATAGATCCTTGAAAGACATTATTTGCAGTTAGAATATCAAAATTTCTTTAGCCACTTTTTTACTGTGATATTAAGAGAACAAATGTAAAAGACACTATTTCTGAAAAAAAGGGAAAAAAATTAAAAAATGATGTTGCAGTCAAGCAGAAAAAAAGTGAAAAAAATAAAGAATAATAAAAGATGCTATTTCTATGTGTTCTCTCTTCATTTTTGATTCATACTCTCTACCAGAATAATCTTCCCAAAATGAAGTTCTAATCCTATTGCTGTTGCATTTGATATTCTTTTCTGGCTCACTACTGTTTTCCAAACCCTAAAGCTTGAACTCTGAAATCTGTCACAATATAGCCCCAACTCACTTTCCTGTCTTTTCACTGAACACATGCGTGCATTCCAGCCAGGATAGATTATTTGCTATTCCGTAGACCTCCTCTTCACTTTCCCAATGCTGAATGTTGTTCACATATTGATCTGACCCCTTGGAATATCCTCTTATCTCTACGCATGGAAACACAGCAGCCACTTCAAAGCATGTCCCAGTTACCTCTAGTTCTATGAAGTCTTCGTGTACCCTTCCAGCCAGAAGCCATTCCTCTCTTCTCCCATTTCTACTTTATTATATCATCTGTATACCTGACTCATGTCTTCTGTTAGATTTGGAATTTGGTCAAGAAAAGCACCATGACTTCTCTGCCTTTGTATCCCCTTCATTGCCTAATGGATTGTCTTACATGTGGTTGGTCCTTCAAAGACAGTTATGGATTAGAAAACCATGGCCTCATTTGGGACAAACACATTTTCACATTGTGTGATTAATTTGATCCTACTCCCAGCTCCTGACTTCATTTCACACAGAAAAAGTGTCACTTCCATGTGCCAACATTTTTGCACAACATATGCAGACATTTGAAAACCCACATTTCAGTATGATTCAGAGAAGGTTCCCCAGGGAGTCACTCTAAAGCAGTATGTAATTTAAATCCCACCTACATGCTGCCAAAGGCTATTGAAATAGTGGGGCTTAAGGAGACTCTGATTGAGTCTGTGCTGTGAAATATGTCATTTTCAATACCTAGAGAACAGGTAGAGCTGAAGTAATGCATGGACCTGCCTCAGACTTGCTTTTTATCATGTCTTTGGAGGTTAAGAAGCAAAGGCAATACCATTTACTCATACACTGAAAAGTAGTAGGTGGGGAGGGGTTAAAATAGTCCAATGTTCAACAACCCTCCTTCCCCCTTTGGTTTTTAAAACCAAAGGAAAGTGAGGGTTGTGTGGGAGTGGCATCATAGGTATGATTGAAAAGGTCAAGTTATAGGAGAAGGGATAAAGCTAGTTCAATCTGCCATAATGAGATCTGACTGTGAGGTCATAAGTAAAACAGTACTCCAGTTCTTCAACATTCTTCTTCATTGTTATTGTACTGACCCTGGCTTGCTTATGAAGATCAATTCTGTATTCCCTTGAAAGCAAAGCAGCCAAAAGCCAGAGTGTTTGCAAATGAGTTTTCAGTCTTTGTTTCGTGAGAACCAACATGCCTGATAAAAATGAATGCTCCTGGTAAGTCCTATTGAAAGCAACCGATTGACTGAAAAATTCATCAGTTGACTTTTTGAGAGATTGTGTGTGTGTGTGTGTAACCTAAAAGTAACCTTCATTATAATAGCAATTAAAAATAAAATAAATAAATGATATGAGGAAGTGGTAAAGTATTAGGGATACATGTACCAATGTCTGAAATTTACTTTGAAATACATTTACAAAAATAAGATTAGAAGAGAAGGATGTTGTAAGATGGTGGAGTAGGATTCTCCAGCAATCATTCCCCTGCATAAACATCAATTTGAATAACTATCCACACATGAAAATACTTCACAAGAGCTAGAGAAACCAGGTTAGAGATTACTATACCTAGTTATAACATAATAATAGAAAAGACACATTGAAGAAGGTGGGAAGGACAGTTATACATTATCCATGTTACCCCTTCCCCAGCAATAGGCAGCACAGTGTGGAGAGACATACCATATACTTGAGGGAAAGAAAGGGAAATAAGCATAGGACTTTGCTTTGCACTCCGGCACTGGGCCCACCACAGTAAAACACAGCACTGGAAAGTCCTGCACAGCCCAATGCCAGGCTGATACCCACAGACTTGGCTCCTAGACCTATCCCAACATCATATAGGAACACATAGCCCCTTCAAGATGGACTCAAGTTCTAGACTGTATCGCTGCTGGCCAACTACAGAGGCTTTGGAGTCCAAATAATCCCTAGTGACAGCAAGGCCTCAGAAGCTGTGGGTTTTGGGCAGGCCCCAGCAATGTACTAGCTTCAGTGGCCGTGGGCTTTGGGTACACCTCAGCACTACAACAGCCTCAGCAGCCATGAGATTCTAGCCCAGTGCTGTGACAGCTTTGGCAACCATGGGACTTCAGCTTAGCACTATGCTTGCTGTGACAGTCCTGGGCTTAGAGGGCCCCCTCGCACTGCAGTGTGTGCAGTAGTCATAGTCAGGGACCATACCAGACGACCTGCCCAAAATCTCTAGATAGGCTTACTATTGAAGGACATTCCTAGACAAAGCTAGTCTGTGAAACTGGAATAAGTATCTGCTTTGTCAATGTGCAGATATTGTCATATGACCAAAATGATCAAGCACAATTAGAGAAATATGACATCATCAGATGAACAAAAAAAGGTGCTAGTGACTGGCTCTAAAGAAATGGAGCACTATGAACTTCTGAAAAAAATTCAAAGTGACTGTATTAAGGAAGTTTAGTGAACGTCAATAAAATGCAAGAAACAGTTGAATGAAATGAACAAAAGAATAAGTGACCAGAATGAGAAATTTAATAGAGAAATATTTTTTAAAAATAAAACTGAAATATTGTAATGGAAAAATACAATGAACAAAATGAAAAATATATCAAAAGCAAATTTGATTAAACAGAAGAAAGAATCCGTGAACTTGAAGATATTTGAAAATATACAGCGAGGATTAAAAAGAAAAAAAGAATGAAAAAGAAAGAAGAAAGCTTGCAAGATTTGTGGGATAGCATCAAAAGAGCAAATGTTTGAATCACTGGCATTCAAGAGGGAGTAGAAGAAAGACAAAGGGGTAATAGGAGATAATAGGAGAAAACTTTTGAAACCTGAAGAAAGATATAAATATCCTGGTACAGGAATATCAAAGGTCCCTAATCAGATTAAATCCAAATAAGGCTGTCTAAGGACATATTATAATCAAACTGTAAAAGATTAAAGACAAAGAGAAGATCCTGAAAACAGCAAGAGAAAAAAGCAAATAACATATAAGGGAGTTCCAGTATGCTTAGCAGCAGACTTCTCAGGAGAAAAACTTACAGGCCAAGAGAAGGTGGGATGATATATTCAGTTTTGAAGGACAAAAATTGCTAACCAAGAATACAGTACCCAGTGAAGCTGTCCTTCAGAAATGAAGGATAAAGACTTTCCCAGACAAGCAAAAGCTGAAGAAATTAATCACCACCAGACCTCTCTAATAATAAATGCTAAAAGGGGTTCCTCAAGCTGAAGAAAAGGGTACCATTGAGTAATACAAAGACATCTGAAAGTATAAAACTCACTGGTAAAAATAAGTACGCAGTCAAATTCAGAATACTTTAATACTGTAATGGTGGTGTATAAATCACTTACATCTTTAGTATTAAGGTTAAAAGACAAACTGTTAATAATAATAACTACAATCATTTGTTAAGACATATGCAACATAAAAATGTAAATTGTGACATCAAATATTCAACATGTGGAGGGGGAGTGGAGTTAAAGTGTAGAGTTGTTTTTTTTTTTTCCCCAATTAAGTTTGTTATTAGCCTACAATAACTTGTTGTTACTATAAGATGTTTTCTGCAAGACTCATGGTAACCACAGAGCAAAAATATACACACTAGATATACACTATATATTTAATATACACACTAAAAATAAAAGGCAAGAAATCAAAAATACTACTAGAGAAAATTACTTAACCAGAAAGAAATAAGATGAAAAGATCTACTACAAGACAATTCTAAAATGGTGATAATAAGTGTGTACCTATCAATAATTACCTTGAATATAAATTCATCAAATTCTCCAAATTAAAAGACATAAAGTAGCTTGAAAAACAAGACCCATCTATACACTGCCTATAAGAGACTCATTTCACCTGAAAGGACACATATAGGCTGAAAGTGAAAGGATGTAAAAAGATATTCTGTGCAAATGGAAACCAAAGGGAACAATAGTAGCTATGCTTATATAAAATAGACTTTAGGTCAAAAACTATAAAAAGAGTCAAAGAGATCAGTATACAGTGATAAAGGAGTCAGTTCAGCAAGAGGATATAATAGTTGTAAATATACGTATAACCAATGTCAGAGTAAGTACATAAATATATAAAGCAAATATTAATAGAACTGAAGGGAGAGAGATATATTGCAACACAACAACATTAATAGTAAGGGACTTCAATCCCCCATTATCATTGATGGGCAGACAGAAAATCAGCAAAGAAACACTGGATTTAAACTGCATTCCAGACCAACTGAACCTAACAAACATATACAGAGCATTCTATCTTACAGTTACAGAATACATACTTTTCTCAACTGCACATGGAACATTCTTTAGGATAGTTCATATATTTGGCCACAGAACAAGTCTTAAAAGATTTAAGAAGATTGAAATTATATTAAGTATTTTTTCAGATCACAATGCCATAAAAATAGACATCAATAATAGGAGGAACATTGGGATATCACAAATACATGGAAGTTAAACAACTTGCTCCTGAACCACCAATGGGTCAATGAAAAAATTAAAAGATAATATATTAGTCCACGTTCATACGGCTAGTAAAGACATGTCCGAGACTAGGAGGAAAAAGTGTTTAATAGACTTACAGTTCCACATGTCTGGGGAGGCCTCACAATCGTGGCAGAAGGCAAGGAGGAGCAAGTCATGTCTTACATGGATGGTGGCAGACAAAAAGAGCTTGTGCAGAGAAACTCCCCTTTTTAAAACCACCAGATATCATAAGACTTATTCACTATCACAAGAATATCACAGGAAAGACCTGTTGCTATGATTCAATTATCTCCAACTGGGTCCCTCCCACAACACTTGGGAATTATGGGATTTGGGTAGGGACACAGAGCCAAACCATATCAGATAAATTTAAAAATTTCTTACAAATGAAAATAGAACTACAACATATCAAAGCTGATGGGATAAAGCAAAAGCAATTCTAAGAGGGAAGATTTTAGCAATAAATGCCTAATAAAAAAAGAAAAAAGGTGTCAATTAAATAATCTAACATTGTACCTCAAGGAAATAGAAGAACAAGAAAATAAACTAAACCCAAAATTCGTAGAAGAAGAGAATAATAAAGATCAGATCAGAAATAAATGAAATATAAACCAGGAAAACAATACAAAAGATCAACAAAACAAAGAGTGGGTTTTTTAAAGGTAAATAGAATTGACAAACTTTTAGCCAGACTAAAAAAAAAAAAAAAAAGAGAGAGAGAGAAGAGTAAATAAATAAAAATCAGGATGAAAAAGAAGATATTACTGTGATACCACAGAAACACAAAGATCACAAGAGACTACTATAAATAATTATACACCAACAAATTGGATAATCTAAAAGAAATGGATAAATGTTTGGATACATACAACCTATCAAGATTGAATTATGAACAAATAGAAAATCTGAACATACCAATAATGAGTAAGGAGATTGAATTAGTAATCAAAAGTCTCCCATCAAAGAAAAGCACAAGACCTGATGGCTTTACTAATGAATTATGCCAGACATTTAAAGAAGAATTAATACCCCTATTTTTCTCAAACTCTTCTAAAACAATTTAAGAGGAGGGAATACTTCCACACTCGTTCTACATGGCTAGCAGTACCCTGCTACCAAAAATCAGATAAGGATATAACAAGAAAGGAAACTACAGGCCAGTATTCCCAGCAAACTTGAATACAGAAATCTTCAACAAAAAATTAACAAACCAAATTCAACAATGCATTAAAAAATCATTCACCATGATCAAATAGGATTCATCCCAGGGATGCAAGGATGGTTCAACGTATACAAATCAATAAATGTGATACATTACATTAACAGAATGAAGGACAAACTCTATATGATTATCTCAACAAATGCAAAAAAGACATTTGACGAAATTCAACATCCCTATGTGACAAAAAGTCTCAACAAATTAGGTATAGATGGAATGTACCTCAACATAATAAAAGCTGCATATGACAAACCCACAGCTAATATACTGAACAGGGAAAAGTCTAAAGCTTTTTTTCTAAGATCGGGAATGAGATAAGGCTGTCCATTTTCCCTACTTTTATTCAACATAGTACTAGAAGTTCTGGCCAAAGCAATTAGGGAAGATAAAGAAATAAAAAGCTCTAAATTGGAAAGAATAAGTCAAACTATCTCTCTTTGCAGTTGACATGATCTTATGTAAGATAAGGCCATAGAAGCCATGAAAAAACTGTTAGAATTGATTTTAAAAATCAGTAAAGTTGCAAGATACAAAATTTACATGCAAAATCAGTAGCATTTCTAGAAAACTTTCTGAAAAGCAGTCAAGAAAAAAACCTTGTTTCTAATAGATACAAAAATTGAAATACTGAGGAATACATTTAAGCAAGGAGGTGACAGATCTCTACACTGAAAAACTATAACATATTTATGAAAGAAATTGAAGAAGATACAAATAAATGGAAAGATAACCAATATGTATGGATTAGAAGAAAGCATGTTGTTAAAATGTCCATACTGCCCAAAGCAATCTACAGATTCAATGCGATCCCTATGAAAATATCAATGACATTCTTCACAGAAATAGAAAAAAAAGTCCTAAAATTTATATGAAACCACAAAAGTCCCTGAATAACCAAAGCAATCTTGAACAAAAAGAACAAAGCTGGAGACATCGCGCTGAGTTCAAAATGCACTAACAAGCTATAGTAATAAAAATAGCATGGTAGTGGCATAAAAACAGACATATAGACCAATGGAATAGAATGGAGAGTCCAAAAATAAATCCACGCATTTATAGCCAGCTGATTTTTGACACAAGTGCTAGGGACACTCAGTGGGGAAGGGATAGTGTATTCAATAAATATGCCAGGAAAACTGGACATTCACATGCAGAAGAATGAAATTAAACCCTTATCTCTCATAACATACAAAAATCAACTCAAACTGGATTAATGACTTAAATCTAAGACCCAAAACTATTAAATTATTAGAAGAAAACATAGGCAAACAGCTCTATAACAGTGATCTGGTCAATTTTTTTTTTTGGATGTAAGTTTTGGGATGAAGCACAGGCAGTAAAAAGAAAAAGACAAATGGGATCCATCAAACTAAAAGTTTCTGCACATCAAAGGAAACAATCATTCAACAGAGTGAACAGACAAACTACAGAATGGGAGAAAATATTTGCAAACTATATATTTGATTAGGAGCTAATATCCAAAATATATAAGGAACTAAAGCAATTCAATAGTGAGAAAACAACCCAATTAAAAAGTATGCAAAAGATCTGAATAGACATTTCTCAAAAGAAGACATACAAATGGCCAACAAGAATATGAAAAAATGCTCAATAATGTCACGAATCATCAGAGCAATGCAAATCAAAATCACAATGAGATATCTTCTTGTCACAGTTAGAATGACAGTTATCAAAAAGGCAAAAGATAACAAGGGTTGGTGAGGATGTGGAGAAAAGGGAATTTTTATGCACTATTGGTGAGAATGTAAATTCGTACAGCCATTATGGAAAGCAGTATGGAGGTTTCTCTAAAAATTAATAGAACTACCATATGATCCAGCGATCCCACTAGTGGCATATATCAAAAGGAAATGAAATCAATATCTTGAAGAGATATCTGCACTTCCACGTTTATTGCAGCACTAGTCTCACTAGCCAAGATATGGCATCAACCTAAGAGTTCATCAGCAGATGAGCAGAAAAGGAAAATGTAGAACATATCCACAATGAGATATTATTCAGTCATAATAAAAGGAAGGAAATCCTGTCATTTGCAACAACATGGATGAACTTGGAAGGAATTATGTTAAGGGAAATAAGCCAGGTCTCACTCATATGTGGAGTCTAAAAAAATTGATCTTATAGCACTAGAGACTAGAATGGTGGTAACCAGAGGCTGGGGTGGTTAGTGGGGAAAGGATTTAGGGTGATGTTGGCTAAAGGATATGTAACTACAATTAGATAGGAATAAGTTCAAGAGATCTATTGTACAGCATGGTGAGTATAGTTAATGAAGATATATTGTATTACTGAAAAATGCAGAGTAGATGTTAAGTGGACTCCCCACAAAATGATAACTATGCAAGATAATATATTTGTTAATTTAGTGAGATTTAACCATTCTACAATGTATATATACTTTAAAACATGTCGTACACAATAAATACACACAATTTTAGCTTTCAACTAAAAAAATTTTAAAGAAGTTAGAAAAACAAGAGGTACTGATGATGAAGAAAGGAGAAATTGTTGGATAGATATATGATAAAGCCAGTATAGATTCTACCAGGTGGTGCATGTACACATATTCACTCGAAAATTCTTTTACTTTTCTGTATGCTTGAATGTTTTTATAATAAAGTGATGATGGAAAAATATAAACTACCAACTAAAGAAACTACCAATTAGAAGAAATAAATGATTACAAATCTTTACCCATAGTGTGTTTCCGGCATGTTCTGCTATACATCCACATCCCGGTGGGTTTGCTACGATCATCCTGCTCATCACTCCACAGTTATGTCAGCTCTTGTCTGCCCTGCCCTGTGCTCTATGGGGCCTGGCCTCACCAGCTGTGTCACCTACTCCTTTGCCCTCTGGCTTCTTTGGTTTCAGCCGATGGGAGGCACCTGAAGGAGATCAAAGGCGAGCAGGAGAAAGACTTTGTTTCTTTTATCTCCTTTCCCGGATTCCTCTCTCCTTTGGTGCAGCTTCATTGGCCACAGCTGTGTCTCTCTACAACTACAGGTGGCCCTCCGTAGCTTCCCACTCTGGCTGGCTCCGTGAGACTACTCTCCAGTTGTACTCTTGGCCCTGGTGGCTCACACTTATAACAGTGTCTTATTGGTGCTGGTCTCTGGGTGCATCAGTGTCCCTAGTTGTTCCTTAAAGCAGCCCACACCTCTGTAAGTAGTATTCTAATTGAAATCTTTCTTTGATTAAATTCCTCTTCCTGCCGGGATCCTAATTGATACCTTTGGTACTACTGCTTTGTAATATATTCCCTATTTATATTTTCCTCCTTAGGCATAAGCATAAGGTTTTGATTTGTGTTTAGTTTGCATTCAGAACTCTCTGAGAATCGAGTCTGATCTAGCTAAAGGATGCCTGCTGTAAATTCATGCAGTAACTACAATGTAATAGAAACTGATCTTTGAGGATAAGCTAGTCCCCTGGGCCCAAATCTGACCACTTAGATAAGGGGATATTAAGACTGACATAGGCAGGGCTGTGTGGTGTTGAGAAATGATTGCAGTAGTATCCAGGACTCAACAGAAGTCCTGTGAATAAGTTCTAGAGATCTCTTATACAACCTTGTGCCTGTAATCAACAACATTGTATTTTACACTTAATCTGTTTAGAGAGTAGATCCTCTTAGGTTCTCTTACCACAAATATTTTTAAAAACTTAGTCCTACCACATAATTATGCTGTTTTGGTTAAAGTGTGAACTAAATAAATAAGCTAAACATCCTATCTAGTGTTGCTAGATTAAAAAATACAGGGTGCCCAGCTAAATTTGAATTTCAGATAAACAACAAATACGTTTATTAAAAATAATTGGATCAAACACATCTTTTTTAATGTAGAGCTACCCAAAATATTTCATGGGACATACGTATATGAAAAAAAAAAAAAAACGTTTATCTGAAGTCCAAATGTAACTGGACATTCTGTGTTTCTGTTTGCGAAATCTGGGAACCCTAATCATATAATAATTATAGTAATGTGTCATATTATGTTTTCTCAGTCTCAGTGCCTCTTGTGCCTGATGGTAATAGCCATATGTCTTTTGTGGAAGTGGCACAGGGGGAAATTGAGCATGACATTTGGAAGAGGACTGATAGGTATTTGAATCTGGAAACTATCATTACTAGCTAAGTGAAATGGGGCCAGAAAATTAACCTTCCACATGATTTACCACCTTCCCCCAATAAAATGGGTTTACTACACAAGACTTGCAGATTCTGCAAGATTGGCCAAAAATAAATTGACTGTGCTTGATACACTGTAGCTGCTAAAGAAGATAAAGTTATTTTATTGTTCTACTTATTTGAATAAAAATAATTTAACTGGAAAAATAATTCTAAGAATCCAAAGGTTTCTGGACACATATGGAATAAAGAGAAGAGAATTCTCCATCTCTTGAGAGTCATCATGAACCCAAACTAACCTCATATAACTTCAGTGAGTTTTACCTAAAGGGAAAGATCACTGTAAGCTTGGATTCTTTCCCACTTCTGTTTAGGTTTAGCTTTTTGCTGATTTTTATGGTCTCAATATGTTTTAGACTCTTCTGATTTCTTGGCTGTCAGTAACTTATACTTCCTATTTTACTAATTAGTAGAGTTGAAAATGATTCGTTAGTCAAACTAAAAATTTAGAATTAATTAGGTCACCTCCATTGTCTTAGTTTGGATTTCCCAGAAGCAGAACTTAAGACAAAGATTTGAATGGAAATAGTTTATTTGAAAAGTGCAAACAAAACAAAACAAATAAGGGGAGGGGGAAGTGAGACAAGGAGTCAATGAAGGTTTTCTTATCAAGCAGTTTACATGTAGATGATTAGAACCTAAACTCATGGGAAAAACTCTAGATCAAGGTATAGAACAAACAGCTCAGTTATCCCACCTGAGGGGTGAAGGAGCTGGGGTATCAATATTAATGCTATCAGTCACTGGGGGAGGACTGTGGGAAGGTAGGTGTTAATTCCTGGCACTTCCAGGCTTATAGGTAGAGCAGATTCTGTGTCTTCTGAGAAAACCCTCAGTCAAAAAGTCGCAGATCCTGGTAGCTGGAAGTGGTGAGGCCCGAGAGGTTATGGCAGGCACTCACATTTTGGCTATGCCCATAATTGCTAACTTTGTTTAGAAACTTAAGACTGAATGCCATTTACCATTTTGATAGACAACTGTTTCCTTCTCCTACCAGGTTTATGCATTGTATATATCATGGGAAGAAGGCAAAACATGTTCAGAAATTCCAGATCCTGAATCTGAATCCCAGTTCTCATTCCCAACCTGCATTGGGATTTTTTTTTTTGAGACAGGGTCTTGCTTTGTCACCCAGGCTGGAGTGCAGTGGTAGCACTGCAGTCACTGTAGCCTCAGCCTCTCAGACTCATGGGATCCTCCTGCCTCAGCGTCCTGAATAGCTGGGACTATAGGCATGTGCCACCACACCAGGCTGATTTTCTTTGAATTTTTAGTAGAGACGAGGTCTCACTATATTGACCAGAGCTCCAATGATCTGCCCACCTAGGCCTCCCAAAGTGCTGGGATTATAGGTGTGAGCTACCGTGCCCGGCCTGGGATTTTCAGCGGGGAAGAAAAATATCTACATCACAGTATAGTCTATAGCCTTCTGACTGAATGACCAGTTCTCCAATTGGAGATATCCTGGAAGGATTTGGGATTTGGATCCAAGAACCACCTCTAACAATTACTGGAGGGGGAACTTTATTCATTTGTGCTGAGAAGAAAGACCAGTAGGAATTACAGTCTTCATTGCTTATGGTTATACCCTGTTGTTTATAATTTGCTTCTAGATCATTCATTGTTATAGTGGGAAATAATCCACATATATGTTTAAAGGCATGCATTGAAACTTTACATAACAATAATGATCATTAACATTTATATAGAGCCTGCTATGTGCCAGCCACTGATAGTAACAGCACAGCCTCCTAAGGCTGGCATGGTACAGTCTTAGAATTTTAGCACTAGAAGGGATTTCAGAGGTAACTATCCAAGCCTGCCTGGTCTGGGGCAGATAGGTCACTTGTCTGAGGCCATGTAGCTAGTTAGTCGTAGAATCAGCACGAGGACCTAAGTCTTCTGACCCTTGGTCTAGACCTCTCTCTGCTAGATCCATCAGCTCTCTGACTCCATGGAGTAGGTAGAAGAAACACACGTGTTGTGTAGCTTCTGTTGTCATTAAATAGTTCTTGCTTTTTGAATTTAGTCTTTGCTTCTACATTTAAAGGCAGCGAACCCTCAGCCCAGGTTTGTAAGACAGTGCATGCCTGAAGAAACAAATGACCTGTGAAGAGGTTGTCCCTGCTCTCTAGTCAGGGCCAAACCTACCTTCTCAGCTCTTCATTAGCTTCAAACTGCAGGGTCTGTGAGAGGCACCAGCTTGTAAGCCACAGACACCTGCAGGTAGAAAGGCAGGAGTGTCAGAGTAGGTGAGAAGACAGTGCATTTATACAGTCAGAATTCCCGTCTGGAATGATCTCTTTAGCAGACTCCAAAGTGAGGCACTCTTGAAGGGGAAATAGAGGGGAAATCTGTGTCATAGGACAGTGTCAGTGGCTTAGTTAATCACTTGGCTTGCCTTTCATTGTTGGGGATAACCTTGAGGAATTAATCTACTATGGCAAGGTTCCAGAATACTTTTTAAAAACACAGTTACAGTCATACCTCATAGAGCTCTGCCTTGTATAGAACGGATCCTTTAGAGCCAGGGTTAAGACACTTTTTTTTTTTTGTAACAGGCCAGACAATACATACTTTATTCACTTTTATTTCTATTTATGGGGTCTTTCTTGCAACTATTCAGCTCCACCATTGTAGAGCAAAAGCAGCCATAGGTGATTTGCAAATAAATGTGCATGACTGAGTTTCAATAAAACTTTATTTATGAAAACGGGTTGAGGGCCAAATGTGGTCCATGGGCTGTGGTTTTCTGAACGCTGAGGCTTCAGATAGGGCACTCTAGCAGACCGGCTACTTTCTTTGGTATGCTTGCTCTATGGTCTCCTCATTCATCAATGACATTGTGAACATTCTTTTTTCCTGCTGAAATTCTCCTGTTTCCTGGCAAATAGGTTTATTCAATTCTCAGGCACCAGCAAAGACTGAGCTGTTTTAATGATTGTAATGTATGCTGCTGCTAGAGAAAGTGCAGTGGAGTTAGCTTCAGTAGTTGCTGGAGTCACTCTAATTGTAAATAATCTTGAGGACCAAAAGATATCACCACATAAACTCTCCATTTTGATGTAGATAATAACAATAATAACTATGTATATTCAAAATACATAAACACAGCTTTATAGATCTGATCCATACCCATTCTGCTCATATTTTAAAGTAGTGACAATAGCTCTGTTATAAAGAAAAAAAGCAAAACACAATTGTTATCAAGAGCAACTATTTTCCTATAATTACAGTAGAAACTCTCTTGTCCAGTCCAATTTGGATTTGTTAGTTGATTGTAAAAGTTAAGGGGATTATTTTCACTTAGATTTTATTATATATTTTTTTAGTTTAAAAAAACAATAATGTTTTTTTTTTTTTTTTTTTTTTTTTTAGATCGAGTCTCATTCTGTTTCCAGGCTGAAGTTCAGTGGTGTAATCTTGGTTCACTGCAACCTCTGCCTCCCAGGTTCAAGCAATTCTCTTGCCTCAACCTCCCAAGTATCTGGGACTACAGGCATGTGCCACCACGCCAGGTTAATTTTTTGTATTTTTAGTAGAGACAGGGTTTCACCAATTTGGCCAGGATGGTCTCAAATTCTTGACCTTGTGATCTGCTCGCCTCAGCCTCCCAAAGTTCTGGGGTTGCAGGTGTGAGCCACCGCACCCAGCCACAATGAGAACTTTCTTAACAAAATGAGAGCCCACCAGTTGGAGTTCTTGGCAATCCCTCAAGCACAAACTGCAGCCCCAGTGCATGACTGAAGTGCAGAATGCTTTTAGATTTCCCCATCTTTTAGAGTTGCAGCAATTGTTTCTCAGAATCACCTTTATGGAATTATTCTAAAACAATCACCTTAGTTTTTACAGAAACAACTTTTTCTTGTTGTACTTATATTTCATTCATTTACAAAATAAAAAGTCATGTGATCAAAACAGTTACCAGGACTATCACAATGGCCTCATGGTAACTGGACACTCCACACACACTCCACATTCGGCAGGAGGGTGGAAGTGGTGGGGAGAGTGCACCAGGGCCATACAGAGAGTGCTTCCCCAGCCAGCCTAAGCCACCTTCAGGGTCAGTGTCAAATATTTGACAGAGGGAATGGAGGCCATTGGTCTATTCAGGAGGTAACTTAGTGTATTAGTGCATTCTCACACTGTTATAAAGAACTGCCCAAGACTAAGTAATTTATAAAGAAAAGAGGTTCAATTGATTCACAGTTCTGCATGGCTGGGGAGGCCTCAGGAAACACAATCATGGCAGAAGGTGAAGCAGGCACCTGCTTCACAAGGCAGCGGGAGGGAGAAGAGAAAATGAAGCATGAAGAGCACCTTATAAAACCATCAGATCTCTTGGGAACTCACTCACTATCACAAGAACAGCATGGGGGAAACTGCCCTTATGATCCGATCACCTCCCTCTCACAACAGGTGGGAATTACAGTTGGAGATGAGATTGGGTGGGGACACAGAGCCAAATCATATCACTTAGGTAGACTTTCTTTTGCTCACCATGATTTAAAAAGCTGTTTTGTTTTCTTGAAAATAAATTTTCTGTCTGGCTGTTCACACTCATATTTACTCAGATAATCTCTTTAGAGTATGTTGTACACACGTTTCTGCCAAACCGTAATGAAATTGTCAACTCATTTTACCTTGGTGGAGTTCCAGCTGATGAAACTCCCGTGAGTGACCCTCCAGTCATTGCCAAAGCCTGAATCTTCTGTAACGACACACATATGTAAACATTAGAGTGATCAGTAAACTCAGCATTTTGAAAAAATGTAAACATTTCTATAGCTTAATTATGCGCCAGCTGCATTTCAAGCACTTAGAAACGAGAACACTTTTATTCCTCTTAACACCCTTTTGAAGTAGGTATTCCCTATGATCACCTTGCAGTGCTCAAGCTTCTTGACTGAGCCAGAAAGAGGTGAAGTAACAGTCAGGGTTCGAAGCAGTGCAGGCTGGGCTGGAGACTTTTTTCTTGGCTGCATCTCATTTTTGCTTTTCCAGGGCTGAAGTTGCTCTACAGAAGGAGGGTTGGAGACATGACTCAAATGAATACTGTGATACACAAATCCTTTATATCTTACAGTCTATTCCAATGAGCACAAATGATAGGTTCTCAGCAAAATGTATCAGGAAGTATCAGCCTAGGGGAAGTAAGAGGTGAGTGCACCTTCCCAAGTTATCTAGCTCCTCAAGGAAAAACCGCTTGACTTAGTGGCCGTGGTAGACTTCCTGCCAGGAATGAGGTTTTGTCAGGGCATGGAAAGCCCTAGGTAGGAGTTTACCAAGCCTGTAACATCCTTAGCCATGTTACCTTGAAACTCCAGCATTCCTGCCTTTTGTAGATACATGGCCATTAGGAAGCTGTATCTCTGGATTGAATATTTGAGTTTGGGATACTTTGCCATCAGCACCATCTTGCTGCATTTTACACAGATTATAAAGCAGTGAGTAGACATCACCCTTGAATAGTGACTTTTTGCCTATGAGATGGTAACCAAGGTGTGAATATGCTCTGGCAGCCATGTCCAATCTAAACAGACCGAGAAGGGATTGAACACAGCAGGCCTGGCCAGAGCCTACCACAGGGCCCTGACAAAGTAATGTACTTGAATGATATATTAAATGGTCTTCATCACCTTCAGACAAGAGAGTCTGTGAGGGCAATGATAGAAATGTAGGACATTGACAGATGATGATAACAATAGCTTTGTATTTGTTTGGCACTTCAGTTTACAAAACTCTTGTCTCCCAGGATTGCTATTGCTAACAATGTGATTAGTCCTAGGTAATAGATCTTGAAGTCAGATAAACGTATTTTACAATCCTACCTCCTAGATTTGTGATCTTGGTCAGTTTCCATAATCTTTCTGAGCTTCAGTTTTTTTTTTTTTCATGTGTAAAATGGGGATAAATCATTTACATTTTGGGGTTTTATGGGTTATGTCATATAATGCTACTATGGGTTAAGTCATATATGTGCCTAGCCTAGAGCCTAGTTGGCAGTAGGTTCAATACAGATCTCCTTTTTTTTTTTTTGAGATAAGGTCTCACTCTGTTACCCGGGCTGGTGTGCAGCAGCATGATCTTGGCTCAATGCAACAATGCAACCTCCACCTCCTGGACTTAAGCTGTCCTTCCACCTCAGCCTCTGAGTAGCTGGGACAGGTGTGCACCACCACGCCTAGCTAATTTTTGTATTTTTTGTACAGATGGGCTTCATCACATTGCTCAGGTAGGTCTCAAACTCTTGGTGTCAAGTGATGATCTGCCCACCTTGACCTCCCAAAATGCTGGGATTACAGGTCTGAGCCACTGCACCTGGCCAAGACAAGCATATTTCTATTTATGACTGGTAAGGCAGAGGCACCAACTAGTCGAAATGAACTCCCAACCAGTCAGAGGGAAATGGATTCATGTCCTAAGCTGAGATATGGAAATGAATATCTTTAATGCCCTAAGTGGAGGCAATGATGAATCAATGTGATTTTGCTAATCATTCATTCATGTTTACATATCCATGTATTCATTTAGCAATTGTTTATTTAAGTGCCATATGCCAGTTATTGTGCTAACTTCTGGGAACATAGTGAGTGAGAAATATAATAATTTCTCTAAAACTCATTAACACTTTGGAAAATTTCAAAGATATAATGATTCCTGTTGGAAATAGAAATTACTTAGTTTGTAATTTAACTATATTAGATTTAAATCATCTGATTATAGATTACAGAACTAATTATAAAGCTGAAAGGTACACTATGAACTGCTTTTTCAGTGTAATTTCTTAATATAGATTTTTATTAACATAGTTTTATATAAATGAAAATTCACTGCCCAGGTTAGATGGTCTGCAGATTTTAAAAAACTGTTAAAGATAAAAGGGCTTAAATATGTGGTAAGGCTGTTTTATTGTATTACCCAATTTTCATGACATCTTCTAGCATTTTCAATATAATTAGTAAAATAGCTGTAACTTTTGGGGTTATGAAAGAAAGATGGTCAGCTTCAAAAGTGGAAAATGGAAAAAACATATTGCTAGGAAAGATAGGGTCTCCATTGTGATATGATCTATTATGCATATTATTATTCCAGCCTGCTGATCAAATAGAAGGACCTCCTTTCACAATTGTACTTTAACTAGAAAAACTAAATGATTTCATAAAACTTGATAATAGCCAAGAGTTTGACTGAATAGTTCACATTTAAGGTTTGAGAGTGGACTTTTGAGATCCTGAGGCTTTGGTTCACAAGCTGAGAAAATATAGGGCTCTTACCATTATTGGAGAGAAGTGGTATTGTTCAGTTACGTAATGAAGCTTGGGACAGCCTAAATGCTAATTTTTCTTGCTGTAAAACACTCTCAGACTGTAAGGAAGGAGAAGACAACAAATATTTGTTTTTTCTTTTACAAGTTACATATTTCAGTTGTCTAGACAATGTTAAATTAACCAAATTGTTGAGCAACTGCTCCTCTGGCTCTGTAGACCAGATGTTTGTTGTTTCTTCAATATTGGGGCGGTTTTGAGTGGTAGGGACAGCACTGTGTTATAAGGTAGAGGCCCTGAGTATAAGCTACCCCACCCTTATTTCCTATAACTTGGTCTGTGATCACCACATGCTTTTATGAGGGTAACCTTAGAGAAACTCTTAGTGGCTCATCTCCTTATTAATCCCCCAATTCCTGCCCTTTTAGGGGAGTGGGAATAGGAAGGCTTCCTTTGGTGGTACGAGGCAAAACCTCTTTAAATTCAGGTCTCCTGGCAAACCAGCCTTCCTGATACCCCTCTTCCTCTAGTCTTGCCCCTGTCTCTTATGATAACATCTTCTTTTCAGTTTGCTAAGCTCATATCCCTGGAGTCATCTTTAATTTGTTTCCTCTCCTTCTCTACCTGCTAATTCTTCTCCCTTGGCAATTACTCTTTCTTTTTCTCCCCTCACATTTCAGTTTCCAGGTCTTATTTCAGATTCTTTTTACTTCAAACCTGCAATAGTCTCCTAACTAACTTACATTCAGTTTTTCTGATTCATGCCCATCTGTATTAGGGTAAGCTAGGTTATGCTGCAGCAACAAGCAGCCACAAACCTCAATGGCTTAAAACAAATGTTACTTGTGGTTCATGCTATATTGTACGGTAGATTATAAGAGACTGATCTCTGAAGCATCTTGACTCAGTGACCCAAGATTCACTACTTAGAATTTTGTCAGTGTCTGATAGAGGGGGAAAGTGGACAGAGGGATCTCACACTGACAAATGTTCTGTCCAAGAAATGACACATTAACTTCCACTCACAGCCATTGGCCAGAACCAATCACATGGCAGAAACATGTAAACCTCTCATGGGCTTGGAACACATGGAGAAATGGATACTGGGTATCCTACAATGAAGGTCAGAATTCTATAATGAAGACCAGGGGTCTACAGGGAAGGCCAGGGTCCTGCATTCAAGACCAGGTTTTTCCAAAGAAGGCCAGGGTCCTCTAAGGAAGGCCACGGTAGTCTCCTCAAAGCACTCCATTACTCAAAGTCTTTTGACAGTTCCCACTCTTTATCAAACAGCCCAAAATGTTAGGATCTCTCACATTTATTGAATAGCCAATATGTGTGAAGCACTTACTATGTCTGGCACTTTGCTAGGTTCTTAATATCCATAGTCTCATCTCACAACAGGTATTCAGGTGGGCATTATTATCTACATTTGACAGATGAGGAAACCGAGCATTAAAGAGTATATTAGTTTGGGTTTTCCCAAAAATCAGAACACAGAGGTGAAGACTTGGGTGCCAGGAAGCCCAAGGAAGGATCAGTGAAGAACGTCATTAATGTGATGAGTGAGTCACCACTGTGAGCAGCTGGGGCTCTGCACAGCTGCAGACCCCCTGAGAGCCTGAGGAACAGAGCTCCGTACTGTGGGCCACCTAGCTGGGCTAGTTTTCCACCAATTCCTATCTCTGCTTGGTTGAGACTTGTTCTTGACATGTTAACTCTCCAGCAAGTCCACCTACACTGCCACAAGCCGAGCACAGGCTGTCAGCCAGGATATACCCATAGGCAGAGGCGAGGAAGCTGTCAGTTTTCCGGAACTGTGCCGATAACCCGAGGGGATATGAGCATTGACAGCATCTGTTACAGAACAATGCAGTGGGCAAACTTTAAACCCAGTCTTCTTTCAAAACCCACAATCTGTTCACACTGACCTTTTAACACTTGCTACTACTGGAGATAGCTCTGTGCTCTCACTAAAATGGATTACTGACCTCTCTCCAAGCCATCTTGACATTTCCCTTCTCAATCCCTTTGTTCATGCCATTTCTTCTTTCACTTAGAGTTCCCGTTGCCTCTGGCCTCCAATTCAAATTCTGCCTGTGCCCTGCCCAGCTCAGTTGCTTTATCCATGAGCGAAGCCCTCTTTGCCCTCTGGGATGCTGCCTCTCTCCTTTAAAACCCTGCAGGGGTCAGTTATGCCACCGCCACACTCACTCTGTGGCATCTTACATAGCAGGGATACACTTAGAGATCATTTTCTGGACTAGACTCTAGACTCCTTGAGGGCATGGGCCATATTTTATTAAGTTGCTTCAGATATTTGGTGGAATATGCAGGTAAATATGAATGTGAATGTGCACACACGTATCCATATGCATATTCATTTCATTTTCGGCCATGTTGGCTGACCTTCCCAAAGGCCACACTGAAGTCTGGATTTTGGGAGGAGAAGGTTTTCTTTTTCTCTGTTTCCTGCACCACTACCAGCTTCTCTACTCACCCAACCTCTGGCATCTGTGTGGCCACTTGCAGTTTCCACTCCTGAGTCGGAACAGAAGAGGGAGCTGACTAATGAGGTCAGGGTGGTTTCCAGCAGTTTGCAGCAGGTTCCTCTCCACGTGTTGTATCTGGAAATGTGTACCTGTCATTATTCCCATTAGAAATATAAGTGGAATAAAGATGGTTTGCTCAATTTTGATGACATGACAAAGAGAATGCAATTAACCTTAAGGAAAATTGCCCAGAAACCTGACACTCTCAGCCATATGCCAAGGATTGCTAATGATTAGGAGGTAACAAAAATCTTTGGCTTTGTTTGGTTCCGGTCTAGAAAAAGGAAGCCACTCCTTAGGGCTGTCACCTGATATTTAGAGTTGCACTTTTCATAGTCTAAGAAAAATGATGTCGACCAAAGAGGGAAATTCCACCTGGTTCTTTCTCACTTAATGTTTCTGAAGAATGGCTTTTAGATTTCCATTGCACTGCAGAGCTTTAGGTGAAGAAGTAAGAGTCAATAGCCCTGGCCTCATCCATGGAGTCGCTCTCTGGGTTTTGCAACCTGTGAAGTTTTCTGAGTGGTAACCCCAACCTCTCCTTGTTAATATTGCTATTCAGTTTGAAATGCTGAACCCAAGATAGGAACTTCGAGCCACAGATGGAGATTCATCCTAAACAAAGATAAGTGACCCTTCTCATTCCCCCCTCCCCAAGATGTACAGAAACAGAATATTCCTAATCAAATCCTTTAAAATCTTATCAAATTACTTGCTTCAACAATTTCCTGCACAGCAAATTTATAAGTTAATTATGCAGTGGACAAAAAAAAAAAAGGCTTTTTCTTTTATCTGTGTTAAACGAGTTGCCTTCTGATTTCATTGTCCACCCCTTTGTTCTTACATGGCAAGGAGTTTGTTTGAGGAACGGCTTTGTCGTGTTTACATGTTTGTCACCGCTGTTTAAATAAAATTTTAAAAGGAAAACATTGAAAAAATCAGCTGCCCAGTGGGGGTCTCTTGGAAGTACAGGTAACCTAAAAGTTTGCTTTCATCTTCCAGGTTCTGAAATCATCCCATTTATTAATCACAGGTGTTTCCCACCTGACTGCTGAATGCTAACTGAATACCCAGATCATTGAGTTGATATCATTCCTGTATCAAAATTGCACAACAATCACAGGTATACTAAAGGGATAGTACCCACCTATACACATATAGGCAATTTAAGTATACTATGCAAAGGTATGTGTTCTTATCATGAAAATTTTGTATAAATATGTGTAAGAAGATTGGTCAGGGCTGGGGGTCAGGTGGCATGTGTGATTAATCAAGGAGAACTTTCTGGAGGAGTTAAATTATGTGCCAATGTTGGAAGGAAAAGACTTAATAGCATAAAGAGTCATGTAAACAACTATAATTATTACGCTGGATGAGGTAAGTCAGAGTTTCTATGGGGAACCATTAACCATCACAAAAAAATCTCCTGCTTTCTCTGTCTACTCTCTTCCCCATGGAACATAGAACAGAGTTGTCCTGGTGAAAAGCAGCTTCATTGGAAATGTCTTTTCCTGTTTTCTGTTTGTTCTTAGGTTGCAGCTTTTATTTCTGCCATTGAGCCTCTGACTCCACATGTTTTTCATTTCCACTTGGAGGAATTTGAAATGCTGTTGACTGAGAGCTTGTAGTTTAATAAGCCTTTTTACTTTTAACCTTTTAATTAATCTGGTGTTTCAAACTATGAAGACCCCTTTACTTTCTAATCTGGGCTATATAGCAGTTGTTTTTGTGTGAAGGAACATAGGATTTGAATCAGAAAACCTGGGTTCGAGTCCCAGTTCCTGTAACAGTCTCAGCTGTGTCATCAAGAGAGAACCTTCAACCTTTCTGAACTTATGTTGTTTTGTTTGTAAAATAAGTAAGGATAGCAATACTTACTGCCCACAGAATTACAGTGAGGATTAAATTTAGTCATGTGCATTGTATAAATTTTAAGTGACTTTAAAAGAATGATCAATGCTATGATTGTACTGGCACAGTATGGAGACTTGGCTGCCAAGAATTCCTCATTTAAGATCTTCTTCTATTCCTGAAATACTTTAATCATAAACAGTTATCCACACACACAAAAAGTGAAAACATATTTTTTCCTTAGCTGTTTTCCTTTACTAGTTCCCCAAATTGTTTTCATATATGGTTCTTCAAGATACAAATTGTGGAGTTGTAGGTTTTATGGGGTTATTTTCTAAGGTCAGTGCATTATATAAAAATTATGCAAGAAATCAACATTACTCCTGAAAGTCATTTATATTATATTCATATAGTAATGTGGTTTGGTGTCTACACATATGACTTTCATGTAGGGAGCCATTTGTAGGAAAAATATTTCTCTTTAAACACCAAAATCTCATTCAGGGTTTGAGTCTCACACTGGGAGGTGCACATAGGAATTAAGACCTATTAAAGAACAGTAAATTCAGGACTCTCATCTCATACTCACTCCAGGTGCTCACTCATTAAGCACCCTTTATATTAATGTTTCTTCCTTTTTAAAATTACCTCATTAACAAGCTATTGCTTCATAGCAAACCACACCAAAACTCAATGATTTGTGAGAGCTATCATTTATTCTAACTCATGTCTCTGCAGCTTGTCTGGGGTCAGGGCTGATCTAGGCTGGACTCAGCTAGGCAGTGCTGTTTCCAGCTGCAGGTTCTCATGGGCTTGGACTCCTTGTTACAGGTTAAACTTGGGTCTATTCCACATAAGTCCATTCTGGGACCCAGGCCGAGGAGGCAGCAGCTTTCCATGACAAAGAGAGAGGCACAAGAGGGAGGCCCAAGTGTGCAAGAACACTTCGAGCATCATGCCTGCTAACACCTCATTGGTCAAATCAAGTAATATCTTTAAATTTAAACACAAGGAGTGGGGAAGTATATATACCTTGCTTACTATGAAGCCAAAGCAAGTAAATTGGCCATCCCCAATGTGAAAGGGGCTGAGAAGTATGGTCCTTCCATGTTGGGGAAGGAGATTAAATACTTTTTATCAACAATCTAACCCACCCTTATTGCCAAGTGCATACAGTTGAGTTTCTATAAGCAAATACATAGGTATTGTAAAATTTTATAGTATAAGCATAGACAGTCCAATACCCTCTCCAGTGCTGAAATGACATAGAAGGTGATGGTCACAGGGCGATGCTCCCATACAGCATCATTTCCATTGTTTAAAAGAAAATCAGAAAGGCTGTAGGTTTTACAGGTTTATATTGGTTCTAGCTATAATTTTACCATTCCTCTCCCTTTCCAGAAAGTATGTTATAATTTGAATCCACATGATATTAAGGTTTAAATTAAAATCTACCCTGATTTATTTTAAAAAGCAACTCTTTCTTAAACTTCGGTACTTTAGGTATAATTAGCAATAACATGCTTGCAATGAAGCTCATGCCGATGGCAACACATCATTGCCAAGAAGCACGGCTAGATCCCACTAACCACTACCCACAATATCTGAACAGTTGACTACAATACATAGTTTATTGAGTATTGCAGTGACCAGGGCTTTTTAATTCACTTATTCTCAGTTTGAGTTGGAAAGGAAAGCATATTTGCAGTAGTAGTCAAGACGGAAAGAGGTCGTTTGAATAAATGGATGTTTTTACATAATATATTTGAAAAAGTTTTAAAAAATATGGCTAGTGAATAAAGTTTAGATTGACAAACTGCTGAATAGGGAATAACCAAACAGAACACCCCTTTTCCTTCTCCCAGATGTAGGTTAGAAGAGTCTCATTATTTCATTATTTTACTACATGGCAAAGTCTAGAATATAATTATTAAAAATAGAAATCTGGTTTAATTTAAAAATTTTAAACTAGAATGGACAGATAGATGTTGATGTGAAAATTATACCTTTATAATTTCCCCTATCCTCAAAATGTACCAAACAATAGAGTAAGGTTATGGTTATTAGGCAGCTAGTAAAACCTGTCTTCCTTCCACACTTGCAGTAGGAAAAAATGCTTGTGTAAAGCAGAATGTAAATGTTCATTTTTAAGCAAACCTCCTTTCTCTATTGATAGTGGGTTAAAAGACCTTAACTCTATATTGTGAAGGCAAATATCACAGTGTAACTGGTACAATTTGCAATCCTGAAATGTGGAGGAGTACTTGTTATATATATTTAGGATTAATGCTATTTAAATTGCAAAACACAATCAGAGACAAGCCTCAAAATAATTAATGCTCTTTGGTGGGTGGATGGGAGATGGGTTGCCATGTCTGTTGATTCCTGCTGGCTTGGAAATGCTTTAGAAATAATGTGTATGATCAACATGGGGATTTGGGGCAGGGGTAAGAAATGATGTATAGGGGAAAAAAAAGAAAAGGAAAATGGGGTCCATAGGGTATTGATGGATTCAGATTAGGAAGAAGAGTGGTCTCCATCCAGTATCTTTGTGGGAGAAGCCAAGGCAGAAAGAAAGTCTTCTGACATTTATTGCTGTAACCACTCTAAACCAAGCTAAATAGTTGTTCTATAGCAGATAAGCATTAATTTGATTTTGATGATGGTGATGATACAAGCATCTTACTTAATATGTAGCCCAATAAGTTGAATAGTCTGGATCCTCACAGAAGCCAGTTTGACTCTGAAGTCCATGCTCTTTCATCTAAATTCAGCTGCTTCGCAGTATACTCAGCTGCCTCTCACTTAAAGAGAATGGCATTTTCTTTACAGGAGAATTCCAGCTAATAAACATCAAAGGAATGTGGGAAATAGAAAATCACCATTAGGCGAACACTGCAATAACAACTGACACAGGCAAGATCTACCAACAGATGCTAACATGAGTGGGCAAAAGTTTGAGAGAAATAGGGTAATTCATAATACCAGAGTAGTCTGCACCCAGATGTATTTATTAATTACAAAAGAAAAAGTAGTAACTTGACAGTGGAAAGAGCTGGCACACATTGCCTCATTCAAGTGACCAGGGTTAACAGCACCAGTAAGAAGACGTATTGACACTGTGTACCCCTTGATATAATTTACTGAGAAGAGCACAGCACTTCTGTGGTATTCCTGCTCAAAATGTATAACCTCAATCTAATTGTGAAAAAAAATTACAAAGCCAAATTGGGGGATATTCTACAGAATAACCAGCCAGTACTCTTTGAAAGTATAAAAGTCATGAAAGATAAGAAAAAATTTAGGAAGTTTTACAGATTGGGGAATATTGAGAAGCATAACAGCTAAATGTATATGAGATACTCATTGAATCATGAAACAGAAAAAGGACATTAGTGGAAAACTGGCAAAATTTGTATGAATGTTAATTTTTTTGGATTTTTACCATTGTATTATGTAACCATTAGAGGAAGATGGTGAAGGATATATTGAAACTCTATACTATTTTCGCAACCTTTCTGTAAGTCTAAACTTATTTCAAAATAAAAAGTTAAAACAGTTAAAGATAATGGTGTAGTTAAATTAAGACAGGTTAGGGTTCTTATTGTATCCTTAGAGAGTCATCTTTCTACCAAATGAAGGCCATTATTTTCCATTATTTACTTATCCAGAAACATAGATATTCCTAGATTTTAAAAATATCTTACCTCTTGGCAATGAATTTCAAATCACATAATTTTGGTTTATCATAAACTGGCAGTTGGATATTTTATTCCTTTGGATTCTGTGCTGTGGGTTTTGGAATTTTTCTAAAGCCTAGGTTATATGAAGATTAAATCACATCTGAAATGGTAGGAAGCCTTTTAAGAACACTGTGTCCTAATCCAAATTTGCTTGACTCTGAGCCTGTCCTCTGCAGTAATTATCTGGTTTTTAAAGTCACACTTCTCGGGCAAAAAGCTAGCAAGAGTCATTCATTAGAAGTGTGATTAGCATCAAAGGTCCAAATAACAGCAGTAGGAGATGTTCCAGTAATTTCTCGGCTCTGAAAACCTCTCACCAAAGATTCAGAGCTATTTTTGGGCACCCCCAGCCTCTGGGTGTTAAATCGTTTTGTAAAGAGAAGTGGCCAAGGAGGAGATGGCTTGCAGCTGGGATCCTCTCCTGGTTACTGTGGGAAGGACAGTGTTCCTCCAGTGCATTTCAATCAGGATCCACTGTCCTTCAGCCCAAATCCACACAGCACATGGAGAACACCCTGGGAAGAGTGGCTTTGAGAAAACTGAAGATTTCCAGGGCTTGCAAAGACTCGGGAAAACATCTCCAAGCTTGACAACATAGATCACAGGGGATCTGTTGTCTGCTTAGAGAAGGAGGAAGATGGTTTTCTAACATGCTAAGCCTGGGAAACTTTACTAGTAGTGAGTCTCCATTTGATGTTTTCTTCTCTCCCGTCTGGACAGCAGTTAGCATTGTTAAAGGCTTTGGCTCTAATCAACTATAATTCCAGCTGAATCTGAGCAACGTCAGAGTCATCATTAGAGATGATTTTTTAGATACTGTCTTCCAGGGCTCTCTGATTAGGAAAGATGTAAAACGTCTCAGCTCCTTGTTCCTTCTCCGTTGCTCCCTAGGATCGTGATGCTGTACAAATAGCTCCCTCACTCAGTCCTAACGAGCTCACACTTCCACAGGCCCCAATTTGTTAGATCATCTCTGGGTCTTTAAGGCATTTGCTAGAAACTCCTGTGTTGGACTTTTGAGATGTTGTTAAATATTCTCTCATACAGCCCTATCTACATGCCTGTGAACACCAAAGCCAAGCCTCCCACTAAATCACCAAAATAAATATCAATATAACATAAAACATTCAGACAAACGTTAGCTAAGATTATTGAATATTTATTATATATTAAGCATTGTTTTAAGTTTCTTACCTTTTTTATGTTTTTTTCTTGAGACAGGGTCCCATTCTGTCACCCAGGCTGGAGTGCAGTGGTGCTATCATGGCTCACTGTAGTGTCAGCCTCCCGGGCTCAGGTGATCCTCCCACCTCAGCCTCCTGGGTAGCTGGGACCACAGGCACACACCTTCATGTCCAGCTAATTTTTGTATTTTCTGTAGAGCCAGGGTTTTTCCGTGTTGCCCAGGCTGGTCTTGAATTCCACCTGCCTCAGCCTCCCAGTGTCACATTTCTTACCCTGTATTAGCTAATTTAACCCTAAATTGCAAATCTTTAAAACAATATTGGATAGGGGCACAACTCTTCTCCCTATGTAACAGTTGAGAAAACTGAGGCACAGAAAGGTAAGGAAATCTCCCCTGGAAATTATAGCTAGTGAGTGGTGGAAGCAGGTTGTGAACCCAGGTTTTGCGGTCCAGAGACTTTGCTCTTCGTCACCACCATGTACTGCTCCTCAGCTATGGCTTGCATTCTGCCACACAAAAGAAAGAATGAGTACAGACAAGACTCAGGTGCTCATTACTGTGGAAAAATAAAACCTTTTTGACTACTTGTTGTCATTTGCCTAAAAGTATCCACGTACTATATGGCTTACATAAAGAAGCCACAGCCCAACGAGAATTTAGAGTTCAGGACACTGTGGCAAGACAGTGAGCTAAGGTGAGGCTTGGCTATAGTGTGTGTCATTGTCTGGATGTTTGTTCCCTCCAAATCTCATGTTGAAATATAATTCCCAGTGTTGGAGGTGGGCCCTGGTGGGGGGTGTTTGGGTCATGAGAGTGGATCCCTCATGAATGGCTTAGCACCATAACCTTGGTGATGAGTGATTTCTCACTCTGAGTTCATGCAAGATCTGGTTGCTTAAAAAAGCATGACGCCTCCCCACTCTCTCTTGCTCCTGCTCTCACAAGATAATACGCTGCTTCTCCATTTGCCTTCTGCCTTGATTGAAAGCTGCAAATTCTGATGGCCAGTCTCCCGGAAAGGTGTTAGGATTCACTTGACATGTATTTATTGAGCATCTATTACGTGCTGGGCAGTGTTTTAGGTGTTTGGGATGCCTTAATGAACAAAAACAGACACTGTTTTCTGCTGTCATAGAACTTATACTCTAGAGGGAGAAAAATAAACAATCTGAAAATAAATACATAAATGTATATGGATGGTACTATAGAAAAGTAAGAAGTGCTGCCAAGTAAGGAGGATACGGAATGCTAGGCAGAGACAGATAGGGGTTACAGTCTTAAATGGGGCGATCAAATTGGTCTCACTGAGAAGGCTAAAGAGTTAAAGGAAGTGAGGTAGTAAGCAATATGAAGAACAGCCAATGAAAAGTCCCAAGGTGGGGTGTGGCTGGCCTGTTCCAGGAACATCAAGGCCTGGGTGGCTGTAGCTGAGTGGCAGGAGGTATGAATGCAGACCTGCACCATGGAGTCAGATCATGCATGGTTCCAAGGGTCACATTTACATTGAGTCAAATTAGGAGCCTCTGCTGGTTTTAGGCAGAGAAATAACCCCATTGTATTTTTCTTTTCTTTTCTCTTTTCTTTTCCTTTTTCTTTTCCTTCTCTTCTCTTCTCTTCTTTTCTTCTTTCTTTTCTTTTTCTTTTTTTTTTTTTTTTTGAGATATAGTTTCCCTTTGTTCCCCAGGCTAGAGTGCAGTGGCCCGATCTCGGCTCACAGCAACTTCTACCATTTGGGTTCAAGTGATTCTCTGGCCTCAGCCTCTGGAGTAGCTGGGATTACAGGCATGTACCACCACAGCTGGCTAAGTTTTGTACTTTTAGTAGAGATGGGGTTTCACCATGTTGGTCAGGCTGGTCTCGAACTACTGACCTAAAGTGATTGCCCACCTCAGCCTCCCAAAATGCTGGGATTATAGGCATGAGCCACCATGCCTGGCTGTATTTTTCCTTTCTAAGTAAAGCTCTGGCTGTTGTGTTGAGAACCAAAACAGAAGCAGAAATCTGTTAGGAGGTAATTCTGGTAATCCAGGAGAAAGAAGATGATGTCTCAGTCCAGGGTAGTAGCAGCAGAGGTGGTGAGAAGTGATTAAATTGGGGCAATGTTTTGAAGATAAAGCCAACAGGATCTCCTGACCCTGTGGATGTGATATGAGTAAAGGAGAGGAAGGAGCAGAGAATGAAGCTGAGATTTTTAGCCTGAGCAACTAGAAGGAAGGACTTTATGTCAAGTCAGATGAGGGAGGCTCAGTGAAGCAGATTTGATGGTAGTTGGGAGATCAGAAGGTGTTTTAGAGGTGTTTTTACCTGCGAGATGCTTGTTAGACGTCCATGTATTAGGAAGGCAGTTGAATATATGAGCCTGGAGTTCAGAGGAGAAACTGTGGTCAGAACAATGGTACTGAAAGCCAGGTGTGCTGAGGTCACCAGGTGCTGAAACATTAAGAAGGCAGAGAGATGAGGAAGAACCCACCAGAGATTCTCAGGGGGAATGAGGGAAAGCCAGGAGGAAACCAGGAGAGGGTTTCCCAAGGAAACCTGGAACCCAAGTGAAGACTGTCAGGAGGAGCGAGAGATCATCTTCAAATGCTGTGGAGCCGTCAAGTATGGTGAGAACAGACAACTGGCCGCGGGGTTTAAGCAGAGGCAGAGGACACTGGTGGCTTTGAAGAAAGGTATTTTAGCGGCATAATGAGGGTGAAAACTGACTGAGGGGAGTTTAAGGGAAATGGGAGGGGAGGAATCAGAGACAATGAGTATTGATGGCTCTTTGTTGCTGGAAAGAGGAGAAAAGAAATGGGTGGTAGTTGCCTAGACAAACAGGGTCAGAAGAAAATTTTAAGATAGGAAAAATAATAGTAGGTTTAAGCGATGTATAGTTCAGGTTCTTTAAATAGCATATAGACATCTTTCTGTGCTAGGGTTAACATAGAAAACACAACAAAGAATTATGCTTGGGTCATGTAGCTTGGCAGTGGGGTAGGGTGAGAATGAGATAAAAATAACAATAGGAAGAAAAAGAACTATGTTAAGGTTGAAACTTGTTATATTCTGAGAGTTTGGGAAAAGCTGGTTACTAGTCATGTCTAAATCAACCCAAGTGTCTTATGCCAGGCAAGTTTGTTGTCTAGTGCCTGGTATGCAGTTGATATCAATCTCCAATATCTAACTCCTCTGACAGCCTCAAAGGTCCAGCTTAATCTTGCAATAGAAAGAGATCAGGCCAGGCATGGTGGCTCGCGCCTGTAATCCCAGCACTCTGGGAGGCCAAGGTGAGTGGTTCACTTGAAGTCAGGAGTTTGAGGCCAGCCTGGCCAACATGACGAAACCCTATCTCGACTAAATACAAAATTAGTCAGGCATGGTGGTGGGCACCTGCAATCCAAGCTACTCAGGAGGCTGAGGCAGGAGATTCACTTGAACTCAGGAGGCGGAGATTGCAGTGAGCCAAGATAGTGCCATTGCATGCCAGCCTGGGTGACAGAGCAAAAGTCTATCTCAAAAAAAAAAAAACATTAGTATCTATTCTCAATTACATGTATAGATTTTGTAACATAGACTGGTTATTTAAAGCCAGGTTTCCTTGAGGATAATAACGACAGACATGGCATAGACATGGGAATCAGACAAGCTTGCATCCACATTCCAGCAGGAGCCATCCTCCTACTCCATAACCTTGGGCAAGTCTCTGAGCCTCCATTTTCTTAACTGCATTATGGGGACAATAATAATGGCTACCTATTAAGATTGTTATAAGAATTCAAAGAATAAATGTGAATATAAATTTTGACATGAAGCAAATGGTCAGTAGATTAGCAAGAGGAGAAGGCTCTCCTCTCTAAAATATAAATCAACTTTATTTCCATTTCTTGGGTTCATTTCCCCCAACATCTCAGAAGCACATCTGCACACAGACTCTTGACATTTCATACTCTGTTTCTTTAAGAGATTTATTTTTAAGGTGTCTGAGAATCAAAAGAGAGTACATGGAAAACAAGCCTTTTCTCCCATGTTTATGTAACTGTAACATAGGCAATATAGATTTTTCTAAAGCTTCTCTGATACCTGGCAAGAGGCAATACCCAGTTATCTCAGCTTCCAAGCATTTTTTCTGAACAGGCCCTAAGTGTCTGAGTGAGGATTTCATGAGAAACCTCCGTCCTCACTACCCCTGGCTATCCTCATGCCCTAATAGCCCAGATTCAATAATGAGCTCATTCTGGATTCTTAGAATACCAGGGTTTAGCAGGTGCCATTTAACTCAGTTTGTGCAGCTGCTTGTGAGGAAAGTTGGGGAAGGGCTGCCATTCCCATTTCAAAGAAATGATGAGAAAAGCCTGTAGTAATTGTGGAAGAGCAGAAATAAACCCATTGTCCTTGAGATTTACCCAGCACGTTCTTTAAAGGGCTTCATTAAAGAGAAAAACTTTCCCCAAATCTGAATTATCTCCCCAAGTCTACTGTAGTAAGTATTCTCATCAGTCTTCAATGCGTGAAAAATTTAGGGGAGAGGCAGCTGAGCAGTTGCCTCAAGGGTGCTAAAATATCACGAGGAGGTAAAAATGTCACTGGAAATATAAGATGAAGACAGTGGTAATTACAAGAACACTTCTTACAGACAGTACTTTATGACTGGAAGATAAATATTGATAAAGATGCTTTGGGATGCAGTGAATGGGGTAAAACCTTCAAGGGGAATTCTTGTTAACAAAAGAGAGTCTGCAAAATGCTGTGCAGTGGAGATGAGTCCAGTTATCTATAGGGCTTCTAAGTTTTGCTGAGAGAGCTAGGCAAGTCTGGGGTCAGAGCTGAATTGCTACACGTCAAAACAGAAACTGTGGATCACTTACTCTTCTTTATCTTCCCTCAAGTAGTGACCAGCATAGCTTTCTAAACTTTAGAAATTTCTATGTGTAAAAAATATTTATTTGGGTTTCCACTCAAATGTTGAAGGCAATGAGTGTAGGTTAGACACATAGCTACTTTTGCCCCTACTCAAAGCTTCACTACTTTTTTTTTTTTGCCAAAAATAAAGGTAATAGTCACAAAATTTTTGAAATGAAAAGTAGATGGAAAAGTGACAAATGACTTAATAGACATAAGAAAACAATCTAGGCTGGGTGTGATGGCTCACGCCTATAATCCCAACGCTTTGGGAGGCCAAGGTGGGTAGATCACCTGAGGTCAGGAGTTTGAGACCAGCCTGGCCAACATGGTGAGACCCCCATCTCTAGTAAAAAATACAAAAAATTAGCTAGGCATGGTGGTAGGAGCCTGTAATCCCAGGTACTTGGGAGGCTGAGGCAGGAGAATTGCTGGAACCTGAGAGGCATAGGTTGTAGTGAGCCAAGATCATGCCATTACACTCCAGCCTGGACAACAAGAGCAAAAAAGAAAGAGAGAGAGAGAGAGAAGGAAGGAAGGAAAGAAGGAGAAGGAAGGAGAGAAAGAGAAAGAAAGAGAGAGAGGGAGAGGAAGGTAGGGAGGGAGGGAGGGGAGGAAGGAGGAAGGGAGAGAAAGAGAAAAAAAGAGAAAAAGAAACAGAATCTAAAGCTAGCATTAAGGAACACTGAAAGCCTTTAGATTTACACCTTGAAATCCCATAAATTCTCAGAGTTTGGTACCAAGCACTTCTGGAAGTAGGAGGGAAAAGGGAAGATAAAGAAGACTACTTGAAAGTATGATTGAGAAGTAGTCAGAATTCCAAATCTCTTTCTACTATCTGTGTAGCCAGGCAGTCCCCTCCCTATTCCCAAAAGATTACTTAAAAGCAAAAGGTCAGGCATGGTGGCTCACTCCTGTAATTCCAGCACTTTGGGAGGCCAAAGTGGGCAGATCACCTGAGGTCAGGAATTGGAGACCAGCCTGGCCAATGTAGTGACACCTTGTCTCTACTAAAAATACAAAAATTAGTCAGGTGTGGTGGTACGTGCCTGTAGTCCTAGCTACTCAGGAGGCTGAGGCAAAAGAATCACTTGAACCTGGGAGGTAGAGGTTGCAGTAAACCAAGATTGCACCACTACACTCCAGCCTGGGCACCAGAGCAACACCCTGTCAAAAAAAAAAAAAAAAAAAAAAAAGAAAGAAAAAAAAAACCCCAAAAAACAAAAGGTCTGTGAACAGGGTGCATCCATCACAATTGGGGATATGGATACCATACTGAAAACTATATGCACATGGGTTGCAGAGACCTCCAGTCTTCTTCTCTGCTCAGTTCCCATATTTTGGTCAGACTTGTTGCTTTAGGTGGGATATTGAAAGATCTTCCCTGGGATTTGACCAGCCTAAGAGGAAAAACATAATGATATTTATATTCAAAACTCTCAAAACAGCTACAGTAAAGTTCACAGTCAAGAAGGCCCAGTCACACACGCCAGGTTTACAATTAGCTTTTTATTCATGAACACTTAAATATGAGCAGATAACCAAGGATTCCCAGGCATCTAAGCAATGCCTCTAACATGAAAGATAAAAGCCAAAACCATCAAGTAGAAACATCTTGGAAAAAATAGAGACCATGAGAAATGAAGAAAATGTAACAGAAACACACCAAAAAACATTAAGTCCGATCCCTAGACAGATAAAATATTGCAACCATAAACATGAGCAGCATAGTATATAAAAGTAAATAAATAATAACAAAAGGGTAAATAGAGCCTTGGGATTTTAATAATATGATATCAGAAATGGAAAACTCACTCAGGATTAAAAAGAAATTTGGAGAAATCTTTTGGAAAGTAGAATAAAAAAATTAAGAGATGGCAAAGGAGAGAAAAGATAAGAAAATTAGTGCCTCAATTCAGGACATCAACCGTACAAATAACAGACATTCTACAAAGGAAGGAAAGAGAAAAAAACCAAGAAGATATCACCAATGAAACAGTTCAGATATACAAAAAGATGAAAATAGACCCAAGCCAGGCGATAAAAAGAAAATGCTACAAAATTCCGGAAAGTAAAAACAAAAACAAAAAAAGTCAAGAATCAAAATGGGTTTGGACTTACCAACAATACTGGCAGCAAGAAGACTGTACAGTAATTACTTCTACATTCTGAAGAAGTATTCCTAACCTAAAATTCCATACACAGCCAAACTATCAATGAAGGATAAGCATGGAAGATTCTTGATACATTTACCTCCTTTGCATCTTTTCTCAGGAAGGTGATGGAGGATGACCTCCACCAAAACTTGGAGAGAACCACAATGCAGGACCCAAGATACAGGAAACAAAAGATCCAACCTAGGAGAGGGTTGCAAGGAGTCCCCAGAATAATGGTGGGAAGGAGATGCTAGAATGACAAATATTTACTAGACAGAAAAGGCAACTAGTCCAACTGGAACAGGTCAATAGGCTCTGGATAAAACTTCTTCTGCACAATAACATTGTTAAAATATCTGACATGTCTGAATGTTTTGAGAAGAGATTTAAAAGATTGGCAAAAGTAGTGTTGTATTATTCCAGGGAATCCAAACTAGGAAGATTAGAACACTGGAGTGATTTTATTATGTAAGGCCTGCATGTCACCCTTTCACTGTGACCCCAGAAATGTTCAGAGGACATGTACTTCACCAAGGCAGTAAGACAAACATTTCATTAGGTATGTCCTGGCATCCTGAAAGAACTTGGTAGTGGCTGCTTCTGTGTAAGCCGGAATTGAGAGTGTAAATGGCCGCATCAAAGTGGCTCCCTAAATTCAGTGAGGATGTTGGGACCCTAGGTTATGTGAGCCAAGAGGTAGCATTTAATCTCCAGAGACTGAGCGGGTGACCGTGGTTATCATAATTGGCAGTAGAGCCAAGCAGCAATCAGAATGGCCTCATCTACAGAGCTCTTTGGTGTTGGCTAATTCATCATGGCATCCTTAGGACTGAAATAGATGAGCAGTCTAATAAATGATTCCTTGATTTGTGAAAGTGGAAAAGTTCTAGGCCTAATGAATAGAAATCTTACCTGAATTACTGTGACTCTTTTTTTTTTTTTAAAAGAAAGAGTATCACTTTGAAGGGGTACCAAACTAATAGCCAACTCACATATCAAAGTTCAACATTTGATCACTTGGTGATAGCTATTCTAAGACAATGGACCCCAGAAAAAGCCTGTGTTTTCCACCAGGTGGCTGCTTGGCCAGGCCAAAGTCCTGGCTGCTGGTGGCCTGGCCTGGCTTCTGGGCTCACAGGGAAGCTACCATTCCTCTCCCATGTTGGCTGTTAGAGTTCAATATCTCATATTCAGGACCATTTTACTGAATTGCAGTTGCAGCTATTCTATAATTTATGTTCTTTTTACTTTCATGTAACTCTAATTTATTCTGTTTATATATGCATTGTAGTTATACTGCTGCATATATAATTTTCCTCAGACTAGTGAGAAAGATCACCCTTTTTTACTTTAGTGATCCTCAATGTATGATACATCCTGTGGGTATTCACACACTTATGTAGTACCTTCTCCTTGGACAGGGGCTTGCCCTGTGATTTGCTTTAATCAATAGGATGCAGAAGAAGTGATAGTCAATTTCAGGCCTCAGCCTTACAAAGTCCTGACAGTTTCTGCACTTAGGAAATCTAAATACCCTAAGAGAATTATACTGTGGGGAAGCTCAGTATAACTACTACATGAAGAGTCCTCTCACAGGAGAATCGATAGCCCAGCTGGCAGCAAGAACCAAGAACCAAGGCGTTGGGTTGCTGACCTTAGCCAATAGCAGCAGTGCCTAGTCCCCAGTGTGGGTGAGTCATCTTAGAAATGGATCCTCCAGCTGCAGTCAGGCCAACACTCTGATGCTGTGTGGAGCAGAGACAAGTTGTTTTCACCAAGCTCAGCCCAAACTTAAGAATCGTGAATAAATAAATAATATCGTTATTTTAGGTCATTAAGTTTTGGGGTTTTCAGTAACAGATAATATATTCCTATTTTTGTTTATTTGTTTATCTGTTGTACCTGGTACTTTGATATGGTTTGGTTCTGTGTCCCCACCCAAATCTCATCTTGAATTTTAGTTTCCATAATCCCCATATGTCATGGGAAGGACCCAGTGGGAGGTAATCGAATCATGGAGGCAGTTTCCCTCATGCTGTTCTCATGATAATAAGTGAGTTCTCATGAGATCTGATGGTTTTGTAAGGGGCTCCCCTTCACTCAGCCATTCTCCTTCCTGCTACCATGTGAAGAAGGATGTGTTTGCTTCCCTTTCTGCCATGCTTGTAAGTTTCCTGAGGCCTCCCAGCCCTGTGGAACTGTAAGTCAATTAAACCTCTTTCCTTTATAAATTACCCAGTCTCAGGTAGTTCTCTATAGAAGTGTGAGAATGAGCTAATCCATACCTGGTGTAGGCCATGGGATTTCTGCTGAACTTCAGTTTATCACGCAGCTCTGAAAAAATTGCTGCTATTCTTTCTGTTACTGTTTGCATATTATTCTCTTGGCAGTGATCTTTCTTTTGCATGTCTTTCTAACTAAAGAAATATTTGAAACTGCTTAGATATAAAAGGACCATATGCCTAAGGGTCTACAAATTCTCTAGGTAGGATTTTCTGGCATTTTTGACCCCAGAGTTACACTGACCTCCGGCCTTGTTGCCCAGTCCAGCCTGAGAGGTGGGCCTGGCTTTCTTGTCTTTGACTGCGGTCTTGATGTTTCTATGGTATGCTCTGACTCTTGGGTCTCAGTTTGTTTGCAGCTTCTGGGGAAGGCCTGGTTATTCCATCACCATAGTGTTGTGTGGGAAAGAATAGTTTCCCAGAAAAAAAAACGTTGTTGGAAAGATGTCCTCTCAGGAATAAACAGACTTCTTCCTGTACATGCTTTTTAAATAGTCCCTTTAAAAACCCCTCCCCTCTCACAATTGCTAAATAAAAGACAAAAGAGTAGCCGTCACTACACCAAAGTGGCATAGCCACAAAGCTCTTGTTAACATTTTAAAATCAGCCAGGCCTACTCTTGTGCCTTTTATTCCCTCCTTTACAGGGATATGGGCCCTGCCCACCAATGGGGCCACTTGTCAATGTCCTTACAGCTCTTTCTCTTCCCTTGGTAAAGCTCTGATTGAGTGACTTCTACTCATGAGACCCTCTGCATGCTGAAGGCTGGGACATACAAAGGGAAAGAAGCTTGGCAACTTGGTGTCATGGGAAGAGCACTGATTTTGGAACCAGATGGATCTGGATCAGAAGCCTGGCTCTGGCATTTTTTTTTCCTAGCTGCATGACCTTAAGTTACTTACACTATCTTGGGTTTCATCACCCAAAAAGTTGGATATTTAATGCTTACTTTTAGGGTCACACCAATGTTTAAAAGTGAATTATATTAAGAACTCAAACTTGGATTCTCAAAAAAAAAAAAAAAAAGGAAAGGTAGCAATAAGGAGGATGAGGATGATGACTGACTCTAGGGAAAGAAATAGAGGTCAGAGAGTTTGTAAATGCTTATTTCTATCAGACCTATTTCACCAAGATAGTCAGACAGAAGAGGACTGGGGGAGAAGAAAGAATCTGGAATGAAGAACTAAGATAGCCCTGGTTTGCATATTACCTGCAAGATTGCTGCGTTGAGTTGAACAGGTTGTGCAATGCATTGCCCAACTGTACAATATGTGGGCTCCGACTGCCTAGGAATATGAAATGTGTTGGTAGCTGTGTAGAATTAGGAAGAGTGGTGTGCTAGAGATAGCTCCTACTGACTCACAAGAGCCAATTGTTAAATTTTCAGGGATTTTGCAAGCCAGCTGCCAACATAACCATTATTAAAAATTAAATTATATGAATTTATCATCAAATGCTAAAAACTCATCACTTCCTAATTATTTTACTACATTTTTGTGTTGTCTGTGTTCTTGAAGCTATTTACATCTACTATTTGTATCACAAAAGTACATACTACATAATAATGTTTTAATAACTTCACATCTCTTCCCAAAGTTGTGTTCAGTGATATTACAATGCTAACTTAAAATTGGCCATGGTGAGTATTTACACCACAGAAATTGGTATGCACTACAAATTGGGGCTTTCAGAAAAACTTTTACCAGCGCACCACTGAGTATAGGCAAGATTGAGATATGCAAACAGTAATGAAAACATTTCACTCTTCTCTAGCCCACTGCATGTTGATTACATTTAAGCCAATCACTAGCAGTAGTAGGGAAAAGAAACTGGGAGAGTGGAAGGCAATGAAATTTTGCTCCACCCCATTAGCCAGCAGTGTAGATTGCTCTGCCCTGTCTCTCCTTTTCTGTACTTTTTGAGCCCAATGTACCCCATACTGACAAGCCTACAAGCACCAGCTATGTGTACTCAGTGTAAGCAAAGGAACACTCGGACAATGTGACCTAAAGCCTTGAGTCAAGAACACTGTGTACAGTAAAGCATACATGAAGGTTGCAGCTCAGCCTGTGTGGCTGGTGATCTGAGAATGCTTATATTTTAGCCTTGCACTTGCTTCTTTTGTTTAATCATTCCTCTCACTCTGGGATAACATCAAAAGGAACAGCCAGTCCACTTCAAGACAGTAAATTCAGCTCTTTGGGGGACAGGCAAAAGCCAACTTGCCTACATCTTAATAAATGACAGCGACCCAATATTACACAGTAACACCAAACGCCACCGCGGGTGTAATGCCAGACAGTGGCATCAGCCATGACAGCAATGGCTCAAGTAGGCCGTAATGGGGAATTCTGAGTTGCTAGCACCATTCAGGACTTCAAGGATTGCTGAGTGCTTGAGGAACACATGGAGAAGCACTGACACTAGATGCTATTCCATCCCTAGAGCAACAGTCGATTCTTATCTTTAAAGTGGTTAGACAGATTGGGATGTCCTTTCACATATGCTTTTCTAGCTCTTAATCCTCCAAATCCCCAAGCAGTATAATCTTTCCTTCTCTTCATTTATTTATTGTAAGCTACTGTGTTGCTCTGAGATTGCTTTCTTCAGATTAGCAAAGTGGTTGAGAGCTGTGGGCTCCAGGGTGAGAGAGTCAGAGTCCAAATCTAAGCTCTGTCACTTACTAGCTGTACACTTTGTACCGGAGTTTCTTCTTCTGTGTACTGGGGGTAATATACAACCTACTGCATGAGGTGATTGTGAAGATTAAATTAGTTCTACATATGCACTTGTCACACCCTGTGTGACAGAGAGAGGGCTCAAAAACTGTCTTTTAAAATTATTCTTTAGCTATTTCATATGAAGCTATTCTACCCATGCCTCTTGTACAATTTCCTTTCTTTCCTCCTGCCGTCTTCATCCTTTTACCTCCTTCTCTAGGAATCTCTCTGTTTGAGTGTTATAATTTGACTCCCCAAAAGAAAAAAAAGTATCAATTTTTCCCTATTGCCTTAACATAAATATTAAGGCCATTATCAATATCTACCCTTGTGGCTTGAATTTGCAGGCAATTTTTGAACATAACACAAGGTAGCAGAGGTAGTGATGAGAACCTTTCTTAAGATTTGCGTTTCGCAGGCACTTGACCCAGCACGCCACTATTTAAGCCAGCTTGGCCAATAAACTCTTTCCTTCTCACAAAGAGCTGTTCACGTGTGAGAATTACTGGAAAATGACCATCTGAGGGTGGCACTTTGGCTATGTCACAGAGCCTTGTGACGGGGACAGCCCTAGAGAGATGCACCTACCCCGTCCTTAATCTCCCAGTGCCCTGCGACCTTCCTCTGCTTGGCTCCTTGCCATTCCTTCTCCTGCTTGGAGCCATGGGTTGGTCACGTTTCCTATGCAGCCACCTATTTTTCAAATTTTTAAACGTTGACAAAAATTATATTTATTTATGGTGTACAACATGGTGTTATGAAATATGCAGCCATTTTAGACTGGCTGTATCAAGCTAATTAACATGTCTATCAACACACATATCATTTATTTGTGGTGAGAATATTTCAAATATTTCAAAACTCTCTTAGGAGTTTTCAAGTATACATTACTATTAACTATAGTCGTCATGTTGTACAATAGACCTCTTGAACTTACTCCTCTTGTCTAATTGAAATTTTGAATCCTTTGACCGGCATCTCTCCAGTTCCCCAGCCCACACTCTGTAACCACCATTCTACTCTGTTTCTGTGAGTTCAGCTTTGTAAGATCCTACATATAAGTGATATCATGTGATATTTCTGTGCCTGGCTTATTTCACTTAATGTAGTGTTCTTCAGGTTCATTCACGTTGTTGCAAATGACAAGATTTCCCTCTTTTCTTAAAGTATAAATAGTGTCCCATTGTGTGTGTACATTTTCTTTGTCTGTTCATCCATTGATGGACAAATCTGTCTTTTTTTTCATTTCTTCTGTTTTGGGCAGTAATGACAGCAAGCATGGAAATAAAGACATCTATCAAACATTGAAAAGCCCTTATACTTCCCTCTTTACCAAGATCTTTAGCAAATCACGAACTTGAAGTCAAGTTGGCAAACCTAGAGTTGCTAACACTGAGAAGGGGATGCAAAAAAGGCAAAGAAACAGAAGGAAGGAATGGGTACAAGAGGTCCTTGGACAATTGACAAATTGAGCAATCGAGGCTATATGCCCTCAACCAAGAAAAAGGGAGCAGCAGAGGAAAAAAGACAGAAGTATCGGACCTATGTATATTGTTTATTTCACAAGGCAATTTAATCCAGTGGCTTGGTGGGGGAGGGGATTCCAGGGTCTGAGTGCTTGGGTCCATTCTTGCTAGCCCTGCCACCATCGTCACTTCGTGTCTCAAAGCCTGTTTTCTCATTTATAACATGATTTAGTAATAATAGTTACTTTATTCCCAGGGGCGCTGTAATGATTAAATGCAATAATCTCTGTATTGTATGGTTACAAGTGCTGGCTTTGGAGACAATCTGTCTTGATTCAAATCGTGGTTCCATCACATGCTCACCAGCTGTGTAGTTTTGCAAAAGCTACTCCATCTCTCTGTGTCTCAGGTTCTTATCTGTAAAATAGGGATGATAACAACACCTACAGGATAAATATATGGGGTTAGTTAGAATATATCGGCATCTAAAACATGTTAGATGATATTCTTCTGCCTTTGGTTGTGGGGACTTGTGCCCTGATTTTGTAAAGTGCCCAAGCTTGGCACTTGACACAGTCAACACTCAGTTATTATTATCAATTATGAAGATGCTTATTTCTCTGTCATAAAAGTAATGCATGCTCTCTAGAGAAAAGTTGAAGTATGCAGGCAGGGCACAGTGGCTTACCCCTGTAATCCCAGCCCTTTGAGAGGCCGAGGCACGTGGATCGCCTGAGGTCAGGAGTTTAAGACTAGCCTGGCCAACATGGTGAAAACCCATCTCTACTAAAAATGCAAAAATTAGCTGAGTGTGGTGGTGCGCACCTATAATCTCAGCTACTCAGGAGGCTGAGGCAGAAGAATCACTTGAACCCAGGTGGTGAAAGTTGCAGTGAGCTGAGATTGCACCACTGCATGGCAGCCTAGATGATAAAGCAAGACTTCATGTCGAAAAAATAAAAATAAACCAAAAAATAAAAAGTAAATAAAATATACAGAAAAGTAGACAGAAAAATTAATCATTTTGAGCTGAACACATTATTCTTTTGTTGATTTTTTTAATCTCATGATTTTGCACTGCCTAATTTTATTTTAGCTCAGGCAGATGCAGCGGGTGGCTCTGCATAATTTAATGCTGTACAGGTGTTCATTTCGTAGACTGCATTGTTTACGTGCATCATAACAAAAACATTTCCACGTGTTATCTTAAATTCTCAGCAAGCATCATTTCAGTGAAGGTCATCAAATACATATATGTTATCATAATTTGCTTAAACATCTTGCCTGAATTCATGCTGTTTTTAATTGTAAGTCTTATAAATATATTGAGATGAACATGCTCATGTATAAATTATTTTTTCTATATCCGAGATTATTTCTTTAGGATGAATTGTGAGAAGTATGAATACTAGGGCAGATTAGTAGATTTTAAAGAGTCATTATATATCACCTAAAAACTTTCCAAAAGAGTTGCACCAAGGAAAGCCACTAATCAAAGTAGATAAAAACACTCTCTTTATAGAAGTGGATTCTATCATTTAAAAAAAACTTGTCTTAATTTATTAGCAATGGCCCTCAGGATTGCAATAAGTTTTACTTCCTTAATTACTTGTGTATTTTTTTTTGCTTTTGTTTTTGTTTTTACTTGTATATTATTTGAATTACTCGTTTAAAATATTTGAATGTTTTCTGTGTGTGTTTTTAAATTTTACCTTTACTAATAAATTGTCTATGTAAGCCTTTGTCCATTTTTCTCTATGCACCATAAAATGTTTTCCCTGTATTTTCTATTAGCTCTTTATATGTTAAGTTACATTAATCTTTGTCTATCTGTACTTATTTGTCCCCAGGCTGCATTTTAACTTTGGTTATTGTTTTGACAGAAAGAAATGTTTTAAAAAAAATTATTGTATAATCTGTTTATTTTGTGTATGATTTCTTCTATTAAGAAAAGTTTAAAAGTAATTATGCTGGGGTGAGGAGAATCTTCTTTTATGGCTTTACAAATGTATATTTTTCTAATTCTTTAATGCATTTGGAGTTAAAGTTACGCTGGTGCGTAGTATGAATTAAGGCTAGAAATTGATTTTCTCTTCTAATTTGCTAACCAACTATCCTAATGTCATCTGCTGAATAATTCTTCCATTCCCCATTGATCCAAGATGTCTTTCTTGTCATAAATTAAGCTTTTATACATTCCAAAGCTATCTGTTCTGTTCTATTGATCTTTCTGTCCATTCCTATGCCAATACCATGGTGTTTTAATTATAGTTACAGGGTATTTTAAGTCCACTATTTCAAGAGAGAGTCCAGCAGAGCCAGAACCATTATGTGAATGTGAGGATGTGGGCAATGAACTTACACAAATGCCTGATAGTTTTGTTCTCTTTGCCTGTCTTTGGACCCTGAGCAGATCACAGAGTGATTGCTATGTTGAAAAGAGATCCTCAGGGATGTAGACGTGTCCCCTAGAAGGGCTCCGAGGCATTGGGTCCCCTGGACAGGGCCTAAGTGACTACTGCCATATTTTTCCTCTTAGATTATTCTGTATTCCATATGAAACCTTACTGCCCACCCAAAAGACACTGTTTTTCCTCAAACCTTGACAGAATGCTATTGTTAATCCACAATGGTGACTTGTTAAACTCAGGTGGGACCATGTGACTATCTCTGGTCAATGAGAGGGGAATGGTAGTGACTTGTGTCACTACTGGGAAGCGGCTTCAACAGTGAGCACATGCTTAACCATGCTCCAGATAGAGGCTGTTCCATTAGCGTGGGCCCCACAGTGGGGACAGTATGGAGCGGAGCTGCAGCTGACCTTTGCTGATTTTCTGGAATGCATGACAAAAAAAAATCCTTGTCATAAGCCACTGTCTTTGGGGGTCATTTTTATAATAGCCAACTGAGGCTACCTTGACTAATAGCAAGAGGCTAGTCAAAATACTTAACAATTGGTGTAACATGAGCATTGACTAAAATCAACATAGATACCAGCCAGGACACCAAGAAGGTGCATCCAGGGAGATTTAGCCTTGCATTTTTTTCAAGTCTTATCATCCCATCTCTTTAAGGTGACTTTGCATATCTCAAATCTCATTTACTAGGTATTGATTTTCTAACTTGGATTTTCTAGTCCCCTGTGTTCCCCTCTTCTCTACTCCTTGTGACATGATTTGCTTGTGCCAGAAAATTGAAAACTCATCATGCTTTATTGTGCCGGTTATGCATACCTTTTCTCCTCATTGATATCATAAGTCCTGATAGCCACCATCCATGTTATGAAATTTCTGTCCCTTCACAAGCTATACCACTGTTCATTGCACAATATGTAAGTGCATTTTGTGTTTGAAAAGTTTATGTGTGACATGCTGCTGTTCTACTTTCTCAGTTAATCATAAGATCTTACTGCTCCCACCTGAACAGACCTTATATAGATATTCTGAAATTAGAGGCTTGAGAGGAAATCGATGTCTTCCCCAACAACAGAGAGCACTAAAGAGCCAATGACTGAGAGGGTGTTTTCTGACCTGGATTCCTAGCTGCCACCCATGAGGTGTATGACTGGGGCAAGTTATTTAATCTCTCTCACAGGCTCAGTTTCGTCATATGTATACTGGGCTTCTTGTGAAGTCTAAATGAGAACATATGTTTAAAATGCCTAAGCGTAGGCTGGGCATGGTGGCTCATGTCTGTAGTCCCAGCACTTTGGGAGGCCAAGGTGGGTGGATCACCTGAGGTCAGGAGTTTGAGATCAGCCTGGCCAACATGGTGAAGCTTGGTATCTACTAAAAATACAAAAAAAATAGGTGGGCGTGCTGGCAGGTGCCTATAATCCCAGATACTAAGGAGGTTGAGGCAGGAGAATTGCATGAACCCAGGATGCAGAGGTTGCAGTTAGTTAAGATCGTTCCACTCCACTCCAGCCTGGGCAGCAGAGTGAGACTCTGTCTCAAAAAAAAAAAAAAGCCTAAGCAAGAATCTGGTCCTTAAAGCAGTTATTGATTTGATTACTAATATAACCTGTGGGGTGCCTCCTGTTCTTTGGTTGGTTGGCTTGGACCCCTATTTCAGGGCTCAGAGCAACTCCAGGCTCTCTCTAGGATTCTGACATAGAATCTTTTACATCTTTTGGAGTGTGATTCTGTCACTAGCTTCAGTCCCCATGATGGTGTCATTTCCATCCTCATGGAGCTTCGTGATGCAAACATGAAGCTCCATGTGTTACTCCCCAAGGGCTCCAGGCTCTGGAATGGTCCTGGTTCGTGGTCTGTCTGGATCACCTTGAAATAGCTACTTAACTTCTCTGTTTCTCCGATTCCTCATTCCTAAAATAGGACAGTAATAGTGCCTGCCTTGTAGAGTTGTGAGGATTGTTGAGTTAACACATCCAAAGCCCCTAGAACTGCTACTGACATTTGTCAGTACATTTTAGCTATGATTATTCTTCATTCCCACATTTTCATGATTTTAGCAATTTTTGTTAAAGATTCTGCATTTCTTCCATACCATGGGCTCAATTCCATGGTGTTCCACTGCCTTCTAAAGCCCATGTGCTCACAACATGCCCCTCACTACACTCTGAACACCCTTGGGACATGAGTTCCAAGCCAGCTGCTCCCACTGTTCTCTTTTGCAGAATAAGCTTGCTGGGACAGTCTGCTCTTCAAACCCAAATGTGAGGAAAAAATCAGTTTTCCTATGTCATTTTTAAAGTTCTTACCAAGAAAAAGTGATAGCAAGAGAAGACTTGCTGCTTTGGGCCAAGGACAGAGTTAGCAGAATTAGTGGTTGATGTGACTTCTGCCAGGAATTACTTCCCCATGTGTCTGCTTGCTTCCTGCAATGTTCCAATGTCCATTCTATCACATGATCCTAGAAGTAATTGCAAACATCTGTTTTGAAGTCAGAGAGACCCACGGTCAAATCCTGACTTCTTGCACATGGATGCAGCAAGATCTTGAACACATAAAAAAAAAAAAAGTCTGTTTTCAGTTTCCTCATTTGAAAAATGGGTTTAATGACACTTACCTTGAGGAGCTGTTGAAAGAATTAAAAAGAGTAACTTATATAATGTGTGTGTAGCTGGGAAGGCAGAGATCTTTAATTCCGCTGGGTATCGTCTTGTTAAGCCATTAGTTGTTGAGATGGAAACTGCCCAGGAGAGGGTAGGGCAGGGACAGGGTGAAGATGGGATGGTGGGTTGGAAGTGGGTTACATCCTCTCATCATGCCTTGTGCCTGGCCTTGGAGTCTATGTCTGCAAGGAAGGGGAATCTTTTTTCCTATTTTCCAAATTGTGCCCTGTAGGCCTGGGGGTAGCAGACTGTCTTTGTAAAATGCCAAAGAGTGCCAAGCTTGGACATGGTGGCCAATAAATTATAGCTGCTATCATCCCTAGCAAATTCATATGCCAGAACCATGAGTCTTCAAAGTTACCAGGTTTTTGGGAAAAGGGATGTGGTTGGTTTCTTTTCCATTTAAAAATTATTTTTAATCTCTATTCTTTGAAAGACATGAAATGTCAAGCCTTTTGTACTATATACAGGGTTGTATGACCTATTAAATTATTAAACTCCATGTTCTTCTAACCCAATGGCTTTATAGGTAAGAGCAATAAGTGAACCCTTGGCTAAATGTTTTTTTTTTCCCATTTATTTATTTTATTGCATTTTAGGTTTTGGGGTACATGTGAAGAACATGCAAAATTGTTGCATAGGAACACACGTGGCAGTGTGATTTGCTGCCTTCCTCCCCATCACCTACATGTGGCATTTCTGCCCTTGCTATCTCTCCCCAGCTTCCCACCCCCACACCGTCCCTCCCCTATTT